>NC_042496.1:31029866-31031445 GCF_005508785.2 Acyrthosiphon pisum
TTATTTTTACATAACCGTAGCCCGCGGCCCTATATTATGTGCTGTAGAATAGTAGCACCGTGGCTGAGTACCTATACATAGGTAACTTATAATAATTCATATTGTAATTAAATCAGATACCAAACAAATATAAATTCTCAAACACTGTGTCTATGGGCACTGGCGGGAGAATTAGAAGCTATATAGACTTGCGGACCAGTCTGTATAGTTAAATCTAGCATGTGAATTATAGTCTATAACTGAAAAAGATACCAGAATAGGTGCATTGCAGGTCACAAAGATTTCTGTAAAAAAAACATACGTTTTATCGATATACCGTATAGGTACCTACTGAGTATAATATATAAGTTCTATGGATTTATCGTAGTAAATAATATATTTTATAATAACTATGGCAATCGTCAATTGTCGAAATTTGTCGGCGACGATTAACAATTCTAATAATTTTAGCAAACACTATTGTGTTATAAGCAGGTAAAATATATTGTATTTGATTTGAGTGAACAAAAAAATAACTAGCCATCAACATAAACGGACAGATCGTTAAGCCGTATATATCACAATGTAAGTCTTAACACAAACTCGCACGTTTCGTTATGATCAGGTTAATTTCATAAAAATATTTCGATACTTTCAAGTTTCAGTTCGGAACGAGATGAAGATTGATGACGATAGCTGTTTCTTCGGCGACGACGGCACTGTAGCTATAGGTTTCACCGGAAGAGTCGATGTTTACGTGTAAGTTTGTTTTCATAGGTATTATTACTATTTTACATTTACTTTTTAGACTTAAATTAAAAATTTATTGCCACGGGCAATCTGTTAACTGGGTGACTTAGAAGCATTTATAAGTTTAATCCCAAAAGCGCAATATATAAAATACGCGCGACCGAACAGTCCAAAGACCGTCTTCGTTTCACCACGCCAAGTTTAATACGTACCTTTTTGCATAATGTGTATAATAACGTATAATAATATTAATATTATCTACATAATCTATTTACCTATTGGTGGCGTAGCAAGGGGAGGGGCTACGCCGGGTGTCAACTATCACCTTAGGTTTGCGCGAAGTATTTAAAACAATATAACGTTATTAATCTTTATAATATTTTATATACAATATACATAAATACATTATACACCTCATAAATTTTATTAGCATACTTAGAGTTTTTTTAGTGTAATTTATACCCTAGATGGCTAATGATAGGTATTAAATGTTTTGCAATTATATATTTTACTATAATTATTATTTTTCATTACAATACAATATAACAATGCACTTTAAATTAAATAAGTTATTATCATAAGACAGGCAGTCTTAAAACAAACTCTTTTCTGGGCGTTTTCAAAACGGGTTATGTAATATACTAGTATCGATTTTATTATATTACGTGTAAAATCACCGGCAAAAGGTGCATACAGCATTTTAAAAATTAAAAATATTAAATAATGTTGTAGTAAAAGCTGGAAACTGTAGTTTATTCTTATTTATAATCCAATTAAATATTAATGTAACCGGGAATGTAACTATAAAAGTCATCATTGAATGATTATTCAGAGATCACTTGATTGCTAA
>NC_042496.1:31031545-31032048 GCF_005508785.2 Acyrthosiphon pisum
TTACTATCCATAAACAAATTATATTATAAGAAAACGTTATTCTTCCTCTTTCAAAATAATATAATACAAACAACTAATCACAATTATAATACAAGAACTGAATATTTAATATTTCCGAAAATAAACACCTCTAAATTTTATAACAGCTATCAAATAACTGGCTTTAGACTTTATGAAAATCTCCCTCCCATAGTAAAAAACTGTCAAAAATTTACAATATATAAGTCTTTAATAAAGGGATGGTTAATAAATTATGAACCAACGGAATAAATACATTCTATCTATAGTAAAACTGTTCATATGTTAACTGTACTTTGTGTTCTATTTTGTTAATAATTTACTAAAATTTTTACAATAATCATTAATTAATTTATCATTATCTTTATTAGTATGTTATTTCTTTCTTTTTCTTTTTTTCTTTTTCTTAAATACTCTCGTCCATCAAAACAAGGGTATTTATCCTTAGTGATGGATGATGCAGTATAATTACAAAATATGTAAAC
>NC_042496.1:31032098-31033987 GCF_005508785.2 Acyrthosiphon pisum
GGAATGACCCGCCTCACCCCGCACTCGGCACCACAATATTAGAATACTGAAATTAATTCTGGAAATCAGGTTTCTTGATAAAGTAATTAATAATAATAAATATTGCGAAGACGCGCGACGCGCGGCACTGTCGCCCGTCTCCCGTATAGTGCATACTACATACTGCTCAGAAATTTGCTAATCAATTACGATTATAGAGACTAGAGTCCTCACATAAGTCAAGGTGCAAAATGATTTAATTATTGTACAAGTGTACAAATGTACCTATGCAAAATTGTATTAATATTTATTTGTTTAGTTGGTATAAAAATACCTAAATACAATTTTTATAGTTTTGTTTTAGTTCATGGAACATTACTCCCCCCCCCCCCCGTGGGAGCACGCTAATGTACGGGGCGCTAGTGTTGTAATGCCTAGGGGTGGAAAAATGGTAAGTCCGCCTCTGCACCTACTTGATAGGCAAGAAGTTCTTGCCTTACACGAACAAGACAAAAATCCTTGACTACCTGAAATTTTTTTCATACACATAATTTTTTAGTAAAGTCTTTTAGGTTTTAAATAATAGTATATTTTTGTTTATTGTAAAGTTGTTATTGGTTATGATTGAATATAATGTTAGACCTGTACCTATATTATATTTGACCAAACAAATTATATTATAACTTAGTAAAAATAATATTCTCAAGGCTAATTTTTCGATCGTTGTCCCGGTGTAAATTAACGTGTTAATAAAACATTCGTAATTACGTACGCACCTTGTGGGGCCTACAATCTAGATCGGATTTCCACCTAAAAATATACTGATCCCATACTCACAAGCGTGTTTCACCGGGGCGGGATTGCTATAATATAATATACTCGCATGTGCCCTGACTGACTCACTGACTGATCAACGTAAATAATGATAGCTCGAAGCTTTCAATTTTCACGGTATCTTTGTACCACCATATAAGTATGCACTAAGATAACATCTTCCAAAATTCGCATTTTAAATTGGTTTTCAATGTTGGAATTGCCTTTGGGTGGGCGGCGTAGGGCCTATTTAGAGTTTCAAACCAGTTTGTCTATGCCTATATCTGTGGTTTATTTGGTTTTTAGTGGATGCGCTGATCTTTTTGGGTAGTTCTGATGCATTTGGCGCATCGGTATTTATGTCCAATACTACGTTCTGAGAATGGGTTGTGATTGGCCAAAGTTACTTTATGAGAACCGCACCGACTGAACGCGTTCTTGTGTGTGTCAGTATGTGTCTCACTTGACATATCAAGTTTTTTAACCTATTTTTCTCGGGTTGTTGGTCCTGAAGAGACCCTTTTATTTGGAATGTATATTATTACGTAATAAATTAATAAGGTAAATCTAATATCTATATTTTACCTACTACCCAATAACACTCCATTACTGTTATATATCTCCATTACTGTATTATATTTCAGGGCTTCAAAACGTTTTTATAACTTTATGAGTATATACCGTTAAACATATCAAAAAACGATTGAAATCGGTAAACGATAAACGATTGAAACGAATAACAGTTGACGTACCAGTAAACGATAAACGATCGAAACGATTAACGGATAACATATCGCTAAACGATAAACGAATGAAAACGGATAACAGATAACTAAACCGAAACGATAAACGATTGAAACATATTATAATTGCCTGAAAAGAAAAAAAAATATTTATAAAATTATAACTATTAGTAAAATATACATTATGGTTATTTTTGTAATATTATATTTTTCAATCACTCTGTTTTGTGTGGGAAACAAGCTATATCCATCAGATAACGCTAAACGCTTCATAACGTTTAAATTTTTAAAACGTTTAAACGATTAAGTTGAATAACGTTGAAATTATATATAACGTTAAACAGTCATTCCATC
>NC_042496.1:31034991-31035416 GCF_005508785.2 Acyrthosiphon pisum
TTAGCATTTTCTATACACCATAACATTTTCAAAATATTTTGATTTATTTTGAGCTCTTTACGGACATTTTCATTTTCCATTTTTTTTTTAGTTTTTTTTCTAAAAATATCAATAAAATTTTATTTGTTGGATAAAAAAGCTTGAAAATTTAATAGAAGGCTCCTAGTATATTGTTTTAAAGGCAGATGAAAAATATTTAAAATCGTTAGTCACAGTTTTTTTTATAAGCATTTAAAGTTCAAAAAATGACAAAATATGGAAAAATCACGAAAATTTGCAAATTATTTCGAGTTGAAATTCATAAAAATTTTTCTTTTTAAATCTATGATTTGATAGTGTAATACAAGATTCCTTATAAGATTATCTACCTTTATCAAACAAAAAATATCTATAAGAAAGTCAAATTAAATTTTTTAACATAGGCA
>NC_042496.1:31035516-31036432 GCF_005508785.2 Acyrthosiphon pisum
TAGTGGCATGGGGTGGTGCCTCGCAAACATATACAAATAACATACAAACAACCCAAAACACCATTTTAAAAATTATATTCCGCAAACCAAGACTTTTCTCCACTAATCAACTGTTCTCTGAGACAAAACTATTTTCCATAAAATAATTATATTATATGAAAACGTTATTCTACCTCTTTCAAAATAACATAATGCAAACAACTAATCACAATTATAATACAAGAACTGAATATTTAATATTTCCGAAAATAAACATCTCTAAATTTTATAACAGCTATCAAATAACTGGCTTTAGACTATATTAAAAGCTCCCTCTCATCATAAAAAGCTGTCAAAAATTTACAATATATAAGTCTTTAATAAAGAGTTGGTTAATAAATACATTCTATCTATAGTAAAACTGTTCACATGTAAACTGTACTTTGTGTTCTATTTTGATAATAATTTACTCAAATTTTTACTATTATTATTAATTAATTTATCATTATCTTTATTAGTATGTTATTTCTTTCTTTTTCTTTTTTTCTTTTTCTTAGATACTCTCGTCCATCAAAACAAGGATATTTATCCTTAGTGATGGATGATGCAGTATAATCACAAAATTTGTAAACAACTACTTGTAAATATGAATACTGCTAAATTATATTATATTTATAAAATTAAATAATTACCCAAGTACACGAAATTTAAACTAAAATATCATAATTAGGTATACCTAATAAAATATTATTATAGATTGATTTGTAAATTTATCAGATAAAAACACTAATTAGTAATTAATCATTTTAAAACCTAATTTCTTTATTTTCTGATTACTATAAATAATAATAATAATAATAATAGCATTAATAGGTAACAATAAAAGTAGTGATTGACTTGTATCATAAATAAAGGTAGGTTAATAATATAATATTGT
>NC_042496.1:31039086-31039804 GCF_005508785.2 Acyrthosiphon pisum
TTTATGAAAAATTACCATAGAAGGTTAAGTATCACTATTTCACATATTATAAGTATGTCTGGGTTTTAATTTAACTATTAACTATATTCTGGTTTCAATGTACCTTGCAAAAATGTTATTCCACTACTCTGCTCATATGAATTTTAAATATTTACCAATTAAACTACTTGTCCGATATTTAATTTATATAGATATAAATACTCCAACAAATTATGAAAAATGAGTGACTTGTGTTAAATTGATCTCCCCATATAAAATAACTTAAACAATTAATTTCTTGATTGTGCGACCCTAATGATAGTTCATAAAAAAATCCATTCTTGAAATTAATTTACAATAGTCTTATATTGCAATAAATATTCAAATACATAATATATTATAACACACGTTTAAACGTAGGTACACAGCACACCACACATTTATTTTCTGCACAATATTCTGTTACTTCACACAGTCTTTCTTTAAAATTATCCCGTCTATAAAATATAAATCATTAGTAAATCGAAAGACTCAATTGAGTGTTTAATAATTATTTATCTGAAAGAGAAGTGCCCGGTCACTAGCCACTAGGTTGAGAGACGTTGGTACAAGTATCGACCACCAATATTTATGTATGAGAAATACAAAACGAATGTTTCGAGTAACGGTAAATCATATTCTGTGGTTTAGTGTGCATGATATCTGGACATCATAACTGCGGAAACGTTTTGAGTGTACG
>NC_042496.1:31039904-31046152 GCF_005508785.2 Acyrthosiphon pisum
TAATCAATACCTAATGTCTAATGACAATTTACTTATAGTAAAATGTATCATCAAAAGCTAATTAACACAAGACAGACGTATCGTATAAGTTGTAAACCACTCGTGTGAACCAAATTTATATAAGGTGTCATTTATCAGCTATCAATAACTAAAATAATATTGGTAGGCACCTACTAATTGGTACCTATAATAGGTATTATAGCTTGTGAATCAACACAGTATAATAATATAAATGTATTATAAGTTATATTTTAAACGCGAAACGCGTGTTTATCTTCAAACAGCGTAGGTATATTATTAAATAAACTAAAATTTTTAGCTAAGTAATATTATAAGCTATAACAATATTACATTGCCTTTCGAGTAAAAAATAATAAGAATTCACGGAAAGAAAAATTCACTTTAATTTCCCTATGTAGGTACTTACACAATGCATGTTAAAAGTTATGCTCTAATAAAATTGTACTTAATTTACAGTTAAATTAGATACGCCCACTTTTTGTATGTAGATTAGTTCATTACTGTGAATAGCCACGCATTGAGTGTACGTATATACAATATACACTTTATACAAATGTAATATGGTAGTTTATAGGGTTGACATGCTCGAGCAGCTGCAGCCCGCAGCGACAGATTCTTAGGGGCGTTACATATTATTATGTTTGAACTCGCAATTCGCATTACAATTTTGATTGAATCCTGCGGGGCGAATCGAGAAAGAAAATCGATCCAATAAATAATAACTAAAGAACGTACCTATAGTATATATATATAAGTAGACACTATACACATTACACACGATATAGGTACCCAACACTTTACTTACCTACTTTACTTAGAACAGTGTTATATATACTTCTATATTAATATGTAAGTATAGTAGGTAGGTACATACCACTACTTATCTATATATATCCATTGTCCTACCAATATATTTATTTTACACAAAAAATAATAAAACTTTTTGTGGTTAACAACTCACAGTATTTATGACGACGGTTCATAAAAATATCTATCTGGTGCCTACATAATATAATATTTTTGTATAAAATAATAATTATTAATTATTGTAATTTATAATATTATATTTTATGCAGGTTATAGGTACCTACTATAATATTATGTATAGATTATACATACAGATTATTAGTTTATACATACTAATAAGTAATAAATGATTGTAATATAATATATAAATATATTTTAAAATGTTACGAGCCAATATAACAATTATTACACAGGTAGGTTATGTTGGCTCGATATGTTTTCGCGTAAGACATCTAGCCTCTAGGTAGTGAAAGCAATATAGTCACTTGGTAATGGTAATGTGGAAACAAAAAAGTTCGTGAAGTACTATATGTCTATATACAATCTACAATACACAACATACTTATATACTTATCGATTGTACAATTTTTTTTGGGTAAAAATCTTAACTAACCGGTAAATATCAAAAAAAATCAATTTTTGTACATATTTACGGTAAATATTATGTACAAAAAATGGACACATATAGTTGACGGTAAATTGTACCTACGCAAAATAAATTGTTCGTCTTGATTATCATAACATATTAGGTACCTATATAATATATTTTATAATATGGCAGTATGCTTTAGCCTTTATAGTTATTATATAAAGTACCTTCAGGCTACAACTGTATTGTACGTTGTAGGTACCTACTGTTATTTCGGTATTTCATTCAACATTTAAAGACTACAACTATTATTATTATTGTGTATATAGTCCCCTCTGTTTGTGCCAGACGTGCCACCCTATGTCAAACTTAATTATAGCCTTATAACCTGCAGACTGCAGTAGAAGATTTAGAATCAAAATGTTTGGTGCTTAAGCCTGAATTACACTCTAGTATATTAACTAGTTTTTATTTCATTTTTTTTAATACTTAAATGTATTTTTGGGCTGGGTACAGATATTTTATGTTAGAAATCGATTTTTTTGACGCTTTGTATATCACGATAGAAACGAATAATATGTAAAAATCCATTAATTCCTAAAATTAATGGTTACTTATTAATATATATTTATGATTTATACATTTTTTCTGAAGTAAAAATGTCGAGTAGGGTGCTATGATTATGTTACACGATCACCACTATTTAAATAAAACGACGATTTTTTTTTTATTAAAATTTACGATTTATGAAAAATTAAAAATAAACAAATTATATTTTGTATAGTTATACGACAAGAATTTATCTTATTTTACTTTTAGGGTTTGACTATTTGTTAAATTAATGCGGTATTATAATAAATATTATTTTGTAATTTAATCTTTTACTTATATACCTAATATACCTATATACAATATACATATTAGTTGCTAGTTATTTTCATTATTAGCTATAAATTATAATCATTACCTAACAAATAATACGGGCTTGCGGCATTTGAGAATCAAAATTAAAAAATAACTTATTGACTAATTTATTTCCTATATAAAAACTGGAAAACTAAACAATATACAATTTGAATAATTTAATTAATCAAATACATAAATTTAATAAGTGGATTAAGTAATTAATTTTAGATTCTAAATAGACTAATGAACGTATTGATTTAATAAAGAATATTAATTATGTGTATTGTTTGTATCTTGGAATATATTTTATAAAAAAGAATTTTTTAATCTTCATATTGAGTGTGCTTTTTGGTACTTTCCAAAAATATCTAGAAAAAGTCCAAGGTTGGGCAAGTTAATGATTTTTTTTAACTCAGTTAAGTTAAACTAAATTAATTCGTTAATTTCACGTCAATTAATAAATAAGTTTTGTAAATTAACAGTTAAGTTAATGAATAGCCAAAAGTAAGTAGTTAAGTTAAAAATTTAAAATAAAATAAACTTTTTAACTTAACTTTAACTTTTTAACTCGTTAATGCCCATCCTCGGGAAAAACTAAAAAACATTACTATAAAACGGCATACATTACTCAATAACAGTTTTTGATAATAGATCAACTGTATATTTTTGTATAATTAAAAAATAAACAGATACATAGAAAATGAACAATAGATACTTGAAACATTAACTAAATATTTATAATACTATAATAGGTTAGGTACTTATTATATTCCAGACATATATTTTTAAAAATATTTTGGTAATTTTTGTGTTATAGCCATAGACGTTTGAGATGGTGTACTCATATTGTTATTATTTTATTTATTTTGATAAGTCAAAAACATTGGAAATTAAATACATCAATATTTTAAAGAAAAATACGAATGTCTCATCTAGTAATTATAGTTATTTTGTTAAAATTAAAAAACATTACTCATGGGAATCTTATTATCTTATACTATTATTTAATATTTTCTGCACACCATGAATAGTTCAAAATACCTATTTAGACCAATGTTAAGCTGTTAATGCTAAAATCTATTCACACCAATGGGCAATGACTTGTATGTTAATTAATAATAACAATAATATATAACAAATAATAAAATTATTTCAAAATAATTTATTTTGTAATTTGCAGTGTCACATAAATTATATTATAATTATTATAATTTTATAATATTATATAATTTGGGTGACACTGCAAAGTGGGCAAAAATATTCTATTTACTGTACGTGGGTAAATAAGTAAATTAAAGAATTGCAATTGTTTTATAAATTGAAGTTAACTATGTCTATACCATATCTACTTAAAATCAGTTTTCATATGCAATGATTTATCATTGGGATCAAATTCAACACATATCCAACATAGTGACCTATTGCATATTTGTTTTAATTCACAAACATGAAAATATGAAATCACACATTTATAAGAAATAAAATTCCATTGAGTTATAAAAATTGTTCTTCGTTAATCGTTATTACTTATTTTTTCGATTTTGGTACTTACACAATTGAGGCAGTCCATATTTAAGAAAATTGAATTTATTTTAATAATAATATTCTTAGTAGGTATACCTAACTAACTATGTTTATTTTTTTTTTTTGCATATGACATTATTTAACATTGACTTTAAGTTATTAACGAATCATTAATTAACGATACATTGTTATTAGAACGAAGTACGTTTTTTTCTGGGTGTGGCAGTGCAAGTAAATAAACTCTTATAACTTGTACCTACTTAGTACTCACTAGGGATATTATAATATATTATATACTTGCATTTTTATATACATTTTTAAACATCGAATCATAGATAAGTAGTATTTAATAAAACAACAACAATCGTAATGTTGTACTTAAACTATTTAGTCACGAGTACATAGATATTTTGATTATTTTAAATACTTAATTTAGAAATATTAAGTTAACAATCGTTGTGTAGGTATAAGCGGCAGCTTAACTCAAATTATTTTAAATTAGTCAAACATAGGTAGGTACCTACATTTTTTACTTCCAAAATTATATCAACAATTTTTAGTTGCTACCAACGAATATTGACAAAAAAAAAATAATAGATTAATCATGTATATTTTGTAATTTAACCTTCCAATTCGTTTGCCACAATAAAAATCGATAACGTTCTAGAGTTATAATAGTTTATACTTTACAATCTATATAATTATTAAACGCAATAATTAATGTCGATTGATGTTTGTTGACCTTTTTTTTGTGCACGCTTTAGTCACTAAAATGTTTCGTTAATGCAAATAAAACTCATACCATTTTATATACATTATACCTATAGATTTTCATTTGGTGATTGCATTGTTATAACTTATAAGTGAACTGTGATGATTACACTCAAATCATTTAATATTAATTACTATCAATTACCACTTTTTTTGTATAACACACTGACTTGCTGAGGAATTTGTCACCACTCACCACACCCCCTTAGTCAACAATTCAACATAATATTATAATCAGTAATCAAATCAAATACTCATATTGTCACAGTAGAACAATATGTAGTAAATAAAATAAAATTAAATAAAACAGTAGTACATTGTACATTATATTAATTTCCTAAATGTTTCACTTTTATAAGGTTATAAATTATTTCAAGATAATATTAAGTAGGTATGTACGCTTGTATTCAGTTGATATCAATAATCAATCATTTTCACCAACGAAAAAATGAAAATTATAAGCTGCATTCTTCAGCATATTCAGTTGATATACAATTTTATCAAAATAAATAAAAAATAAAAATTTAGAATTACTTCGTGAAATCAAACTTTTCATTAAAAGATGACCGTTTCATAAAATGGAAACGGATATTTTACACTTCAAGTTCAAATTTGGACGAAATTGCATAATATTAAAAAACCTAGAATAACTATTTTAGTTATTTTGTTGTGATTGTATAATTTTATCCGTGGGTACTTGAAAGTTTTAAAGTATATACTATTATATAATGTATTTATTTTAATAAATAACCTTATTTGTATTAAATATCTATTTGAATTGAAAAAAGGATTTAATTTTAAGAACGTCATTTAATTTAATTTTGATAGATGTTTTCAAAGATTTTGTACCAATTTTTTTAAAATATTATTTGTGATAGCTATGTTTCTGTGTTCAATGTTTACTACCCATTTTATATCTGGCTATTTTTCCTGGGCCTCCACATGAGTTTTTCTTAATTTAAATAAAATTTAAATAAAAATAAAAAAAATTTATATTTCAGTTGTGGAGGGGGGGGCGGAGAGTGATTATGACTAGAGGCGCTAAAACGCTGAATCCGCCACTGGACTTAAGGTTGATGTAAATAATAAACTGGGGCAAATTCCCCAGTGATTTGAATTCAAATTTAACTAATACACTTTACTGTGTTACTTTCTCAACAATGACGACTTACACTCGACACAAACAACTGTACAGCAGTGCGTTTATCTACTTTCCCCCTTTTTTTAAATAATAATTTTGTTTTTCACAAATTTTTCAAACTAAAAATCATAAAATAATTGTAATGATTATTTAATTTATACATTAGTAATACAAATATAAAATAATACAGGATTACATTTGACAATGTCAAAATGAGTCAAACAGAATATCAGTTTAAAAAAATGTATAAATACACGTAGGTTGGTTATAGGTAGCCACTAGCCAGGTAGGTATAACAGCAATAATAATAATAGTATTATGTATAGTATATTATGTCAAAACTATTTAAAAATGTCATAAAATTTTGTTATTATAAAAAAAATTGTATTTTATTTTTAAAACACTTTTAGCAATACTCTTTTTGTATATTACTTAAATTTAAAAAATGAATCTTGCTTGTTAATAGATCGGTACCGGAAACGTTGCCCG
>NC_042496.1:31046202-31054551 GCF_005508785.2 Acyrthosiphon pisum
ATAAAATCATTTTAATGCTGTACTGAACCAGAAATACAACTTTAATTGAATAGTTTATTGCTGGTTTGGACCTGCAGTAAATAAGATAAAAACACGCGATAATTAAATATATAATAAATAGAAATAAGATTTAAATATTATAGGAAATATATATATACGAGAAAAATATAGAAAAAAATATATTAATAAAATAATATAAGGATTAGGAAACGTAAGGAAATATTATAATACATAAAATAATTTGCACATTATAAGTATATTGAAATATTATTAACATGGTGTTGGGAAAATACATAACAGTATATATATATTGCATGAAAAAAAAAAAAAAAAAATAAATATATTGTAATAGAATAAGGAATTTATATTATATAGAAATATTAACCATAAGATAAGATTATAATTGTAAAATTAAAAAGAAATATTTGTTAAACATATACAATACTAACATAGATGATAATTCAAATACTGATTGTAATATCAAAAATACATAGTGGATTGTACTTTGTATCTTTTGTCAATAATATATAACAAATGTAACACGAAATATGTGGTGAAAACAATAATGTATCTAAACTATGTAATTGAAAACAATAATGTATCTAAGCTATGTAATTGTAACCAAACATATGTAAACATATAATGTAATAATGATAAATGTAAACTTTTAATCATAGGAAGGTGCTTGAAGTGATGGAAATTCCAATTGAGTTAATTTTTATTGTTCAGACAATAAAAATGAACTTTTTAGGGGGGAGGTGTAACGGATAGTATCCGTTTCTTTCAAATAATACAAATATAAAGGACATAATAACGTAGGTAGTCAAGGTGAGAATATACGAGCTCTTATTATTAATGTAATAATACAGGTGGTAAAGAATGATACTAGGGGGAGTGAAAGACTGTCACAGTAATCTATATATATGGGTTGCTAGACGGAGGGATAATAATATAATAAAATACATTCAAAACCACAAGTCATATTAAACGACAGGATATGGGAGCTTATTAATCACAAAATAGATATAATACAAAAAACCATAAAGCAGGATGAGAATGCAACAGATAATAGTCGGTTCGTGGAAACATAATTTATGATTAGGTTCACACGTGTACACGGGACAACGATAAATGCGACGACGCAATATGGATAAGTCAATGGACCAGGGGGTAGGTAGGAGAGCCTGGGCCCTTATAAAAGCAGACCAGAGACGGCCTGTAATCAGACGTGTTTTCTCCACTGCACTACGAGCACCTTCACGACACTTTGTGTAATAATTTAATTATTTGGACTTAGTAAATTTTACTGAAGAACATTTTAATAAACCACTTAGAATATTTCATCAGTCTACATTTATTTAATAACAACCCTGTCAACATCTTTATCATCAACACAAGTGGCCTTGCTTCCTACAAAAACATAATATACTCGTAGTTAAACGGCTCTCAGAATATTACTCTGACCAGCCCTAACGACGAGAATATTACAACTGACGAGGTATTGATCGCTGACGTACGGGACGACAACACTTTCGAAAAACGTCCACTGTGATAACGACGACCTTGATCGCTGGTAGCTTTTGGCGGCGACGAAATTAACTGCCGAGTCGTCGGATGTTCGCTACGGCCAATAGGCGGTGGACTCAATGGCAATGGCTCGGTCGGAACTGTCACATCCGTAACACATAATTGGGCCATACCTACTTTGGCTACGTCGATTAACTCACGCACTGTAACACATAAGGCGGGAGAATATTCATCTGCCCGGTTGAGCATGGACAAACAGTGAAAGACGTCCAAATCAGCGGACACGAATTTCGGCCATATTGACTCTAAGTGGGCCGCGCGCAAGGGATAATAACGTGGGGCTTTAAGTTTGCCGGGATATTCACCTCCTAGCGTGTCGTGAACGCGTCGAATGTAAGTGACGAGAGTGTCACGCTTTGCGACGCTACGGTTCAGTAACCGCGTAAGGCGGACGAGCTCGATCTCGTCGACCATTATACTAATATATAGATTATATCCCGGATTATATCAAAGTGACCGATGCTAATAGTTATTACGTAACTATATTCTATAACACAGCTGACAGGAGATATCAACTCAGCGACCGTCGAGACTAATGAGCTCTGAAATAGATATCAATATAATAGCGAGCAGCGCGTATACGCAATAATAATAATACCTGCTCTACGGGTATATGGACGTTACCCAGGTAATTATCGGTGAATAATAATAGTTTATAATATAATTGATATGTCGGAGATATCAAAATGCGACCGACGCGGCTTACGAATAATAATAATGGTATTGTAAATACCTATATCGGAGGTATTTCAATAACTGGCGCGCGGTTCGCCTGAACTAAAGTTAGATTTAACTAGTGCTACGAATATCAACGCACCGGAATTGACGGGTCAACGAATGCACCCAGCCGATTGTCAATCGCTAATGAACACCGGTGTTAAGCACTGTGCTCTAGAACCAGGGAAAACTCAACTAACGTCTCAAACACACGTTACCGACCCGAATCCAAACGTGAACACCACAATTAAACAATAAATGAACCACGCTCTGCTACCAAATGTTTGAGCAGCCGGCTATTCACTAGCATTTGGCAGGGCAACTACTTAAATAAAAGAAAGGGATGTTCACGAGTTTGGGTGGATAAGGCGACCGCATGTAAATAAGAGAACGCCAATGTTATAATAATAATAATTAGGTGTCTATTGCAACACGAACATACAATAATATAATAATATAATGGGTGGTGAAGACGTCTCTTCAGCCGAGCCCTAATCAATAATAATTAATAATAATAATAATACGTGCGATAATCGCAACAATGATAATACATTGATTACCGATCGGCACATGCGCCGCGGTGGGGCGGTGTATCGGCGGCGGCAGTGACTGCCACAGCTGCGGCGACGATGTCGATGACATGCAGGTGAACGGGGGGACGGCGGCGGCTGTTGACGGCGGCACCAGACGATGGCGAGTGACCGGATTACGTAATCTGCAAATGACGTAATGGTAATCACGGCACTGATAAAGGCGTCGATCGCGGGATATACACAATAACGATATCAACGGCGAACGCGCGAAAACCACGGATATAGATACAATGGTTGCACGACGGCCCATATTGGATCACAGTGCTGAGCGGCGCCGAATGTTCTTATCAATTCTGCCAAAAAGTCGCGTTTTACTAGCGCCCTCTACAACTACTACTAAGTACGGTAACCAAACCGGGTTACCTAGCCACGGTGGAGCGCTAGTATGTCGCGACTTTTTTTTGTATGGATACTATGTATGTATTTATGTAACTTGATAAGAACATTTGGCGCCGTCATATTATTGTTCGTTGTGCAACCATAGTATCTATATCCGTGGCGAAAACGAATAGCGGTCGCACAACGAACAACAAGTCGACGTTAACCAGAACGATGTCGACGACAATAATAAAGGCAAAGCGCAACAAAATAGTATAGTATGCACCACGAGGAGCTCGCAATGGCAGCGAACTCGTCGCTAAAACGACAGCGAACTCGTCGCTATATCGGCAGCGAACTCGTCGCTAAACGAATAATAATTGACTGCGCGGATCATAGGCGCACCACGAACTCGTCGCGAAAAGAGGGCGAACTCGTCGCTACAACGGCATCAACGTAACGGCCGGACACGAACTACGCACGGTCTGCTCGCATAGAGCGTGCGGCAAAAGACACACGACCGGTCTGCACGCAACGAGCACACGGCAAAGACGAACTTTAGGTCGCCGGCGGCGACTTGGCTGGAGCCCGGCGTCCACGGACCGCGCGACGCGCTGTCTCGCGGACCGGTTGTCACACAAGGTAATAAAAGTGGCGGCAAGTTCGAACAACCTAATTTATCAGGGCATTAGGTATTCAATTATGAAAAAAAATAGCTTGAATTAAAATTCTTAAAAAAAAAAATTGAAGGAGGGTGTTGGCGCCCGCAGGCAAAAGCATTTTAGAAAACAAAAAAAAAATTTAGAAAAAATTATAAATTAGGGATTCATATTTAAAACTGCAAACTACATCCTCTATATTCTCAAACTGAAGAAAATAATCTCTCTACCTAATTTATCAGGGCATTAGGTATTCAATTATGAAAAAAAATAGCTTGACTTAAAATTCTTAAAAAAAAAAATTGAAGGAGGGTGTTGGCGCCCGCAGGCAAAAGCATTTTAGAAAACAAAAAAAAAAATTAGAAAAAATTATGAAGAAGAGACTCATATTTAAAAAGGCAAACTACAATCTCTAGATCTTTAAACAGAAATAATATTCTTACTAATCAATTCAACAAAGTATAAATATTATGAGGGCACCAGGTAATCAATGATGAAAAAATTAAGCCACACTTAAAATCATAAAAAAAAAATTGAAGGAGGGTGTTGGCGCCTGCAGGCAAAAGCATTTTGAAAAACAAAAAAAAAATTTTGAAAAAATTATAAAGAATGGATACTGAAGATATCAAATTACAATCTCCGAAGTCTTAATAGAAAAAACCATTCTTGCTAATCAATTCATCAAAGTACGATTATTATGAGGGCACCAGGTAATCAATGTTGAAAAAATTAAGCCACACTTAAAATCATAAAAAAAAAATTGAAGGAGGGTGTTGGCGCCTGCAGGCAAAAGCATTTTAGAAAACAAAAAAAAAATTTAGTAAAAATTATAAATTAGGGATTCATATTTAGAATTGCAAACTACATACTCTAGATTCTCAAACTGAAGAAACTAATCTCTCTACCTAATTTATCAGGGCATGAGGTATTCAATTATGAAAAAATTAAGCCACAATTAAAATCATAAAAAAAAAATTGAAGGAGGGTGTTGGCGCCCGCAGGCAAAAGCATTTTAGAAAACAAAAAAAAAATTTAGAAAATATTATAAAGAAGGGACTCATATTTAAAATTGCAAACTACATCCTCTATATTCTCAAACTGAAGAAACTAATCTCTCTACCTAATTTATCAGGGCATTAGGTATTCCATTATGAAACAAAAAATAGCTAGACTTAAAATCTTAAAAAAAAAATTGAAGGAGGGTGTTGGCGTCCGCAGGCAAAAGCATTTTAGAAAACAAAAAAAAATTTAGAAAAAATTATGAAGAAGGGATACTGAAGATATCAAATTACAATCTCTGAAGTCTTAATAGAAAAAACCATTCTTGCTAATCAATTCATCAAAGTACGATTATTATGAGGGCACCAGGTAAATAAAGGGTAAACCAGTAAGGGAAATAAAAACTAAAATCTCCAGCTTTATAAACAGAAAAAACTATTGATGCTAATAAGTATCGTAATCAACGTTAGAAAATTAAGCCACACTTAAAATCATAAAAAAAAAAAATGAAGGAGGGTGTTGGCGCCCACAGGCAAAAGCATTTTAGAAAACGAAAAAAAAATTTAGTAAAAATTATAAATTAGGGATTCATATTTAGAATTGCAAACTACATACTCTAGATTCTCAAACTGAAGAAACTAATCTCTCTACCTAATTTATCAGGGCATGAGGTATTCAATTATGAAAAAATTAAGCCACAATTAAAATCATAAAAAAAAAATTGAAGGAGGGTGTTGGCGCCCGCAGGCAAAAGCATTTTAGAACACAAAAAAAAAATTTAGAAAAAATTATAAAGAAGGGACTCATATTTAAAATTGCAAACTACATCCTCTATATTCTCGATAATTAGCACATCTAAAAAGAAATATTTATAGGGAACCGGGTAATCTACGTTTGAAAAATTTAGCTAGTTTAAAATCATAAGAAAAAAAATTGAAGGAGGGTGTTGGCGCCGGCAGGCAAATGCATTTTAGAAATCAAAAAAAAAATAAATAGAAAAAAATATAATGTAGGGACACTGAAGATATCAAATAAAAACCTCTAGATTCTTAAACAGAAAAAACTATTCTCGATAATTAGCTCATCTAAGAAGAAATATTTATAGGGAACCGGGTAATCTACGTTTGAAAAATTCAGCTAGTTTAAAATCATAAAAAAAAAAATGGAAGGAGGGTGTTGGCGCGCGCAGGCAAATGCATTTTAGAAATCAAAAATAAAAATTCAGAAAAAATTATACAGTAGGAACTCATAGTAAAAATAAAAACTAAAATCTCCAGCTTTATAAACAGAAAAAACTATTGATGCTAATAAGTATCGTAATCAACGTTAGAAAATTCAGCTAGACTTAAAATCATAAAAAAAAATTGAAGGAGGGTGTTGGCGCCCGCAGGCAAATGCATTTTAGAAATCAAAAATAAAAATTCAGAAAAAATTATACAGTAGGAACTCATAGTTAAAATAAAAACTAAAATCTCCAGCTTTATAAACAGAAAAAACTATTGATGCTAATAAGTATCGTAATCAACGTTAGAAAATTCAGCTAGACTTAAAATCATAAAAAAAAATTGAAGGAGGGTGTTGGCGCCCGCAGGCAAATGCATTTTAGAAATAAAAAAAAAAAAAAGAATGGAAAAAATATAATGTAGGAGCTCATATTTAAAATTGCAAACTACAATAATCTCCAGATTCTTAAACAGAAAAAACTATTCACGATAATAAGCTCATATAAGAAGAAATATTTATAGGGAACCGGGTAATCTACGTTTGAAAATTCAGCTAGTTTAAAATCATAAAAAAAAAAATTGAAGGAGGGTGTTGGCGTCCGCAGGCAAAAGCATTTTAGAAAACAAAAAAAAATTTAGAAAAAATTATGAAGAAGGGATACTGAAGATATCAAATTACAATCTCCGAAGTCTTAATAGAAAAAACCATTCTTGCTAATCAATTCATCAAAGTACGATTATTATGAGGGCACCAGGTAATCAATGTTGAAAAAATAAAGCCACACTTAAAATCATAAAAAAAAAATTGAAGGAGGGTGAGGGCACCAGGTAAATAAAGGGTAAACCATTAAGGGAAATAAAAACTAAAATCTCCAGCTTTATAAACAGAAAAAACTATTGATGCTAATAAGTATCGTAATCAACGTTAGAAAATTAAGCCACACTTAAAATCATAAAAAAAAAAAATGAAGGAGGGTGTTGGCGCCCACAGGCAAAAGCATTTTAGAAAACGAAAAAAAAATTTAGTAAAAATTATAAATTAGGGATTCATATTTAGAATTGCAAACTACATACTCTAGATTCTCAAACTGAAGAAACTAATCTCTCTACCTAATTTATCAGGGCATGAGGTATTCAATTATGAAAAAATTAAGCCACAATTAAAATCATAAAAAAAAAAATTGAAAGGAGGGTGTTGGCACCCGCAGGCAAAAGCATTTTAGAACACACAATTAAAATTTAAAAAGAATTATAAAGATGGACTCATTTTTAAAATTGCCAACTACGTATTCTATATTCACGATAATAAGCTCATATAAAAAGAAAATATTTATAGGGAACCCGGGTAATCTACGTTTGAAAAATTCAGCTAGCTTAAAATCATAAAAAAAAAAATTGAAAGGAGGGTGTTGGCGCCCGCAGGCAAATGCATTTTAGAAATCAAAAAAAAAAAAAATAGAAAAAAATATAATGAGGGACACTGAAGATATCAAATAAAAACCTCTAGATTCTTAAACAGAAAAAACTATTCTCGATAATTAGCTCATTTAAGAAGAAATATTTATAGAGAACTGGGTAATCTACGTTTGAAAAATTCAGGTAGTTTAAAATCATAAAAAAAAAAATTGAAGGAGGGTGTTGGCGCCCGCGGGCAAATGCATTTTAGAAATCAAAAAAAAAAAAATAGAAAAAAATATAATGTAGGGACACTGAAGATATCAAATTAAAACCTCTAGATTCTTAAACAGAAAAAACTATTCTCGATAATTAGCTCATCTAAGAAGAAATATTTATAGGGAACCGGGTAATCTACGTTTGAAAAATTCAGCTAGTTTAAAATCATAAAAAAAAAAATGGAAGGAGGGTGTTGGCGCCCGCAGGCAAAAGCATTTTAGAACACACAATTAAAATTTAAAAAGAATTATAAAGAAGGGACTCATTTTTAAAATTGCCAACTACATATTCTAGATTCTTAAACTGGAGAAACTAATCTCTCTACCTAATTTATCACGGCATGAGGTATTTAATTATGAAAAAAATAGCTTGACTTAAAATCTTAAAAAAAAAATTGAAGGAGGGTGCTGGCGCCCGCAGGCAAAAGCATTTTAGAACACAAAAAAAAAAATTAGAAAAAATTATAAAGAAGGGACTCATATTTAAAATTGCAAACTACATCCTCTATATTCTCGATAATTAGCACATCTAAATAAGAAATATTTATAGGGAACCGGGTAATCTACTGTTTGAAAAATT
>NC_042496.1:31054601-31067599 GCF_005508785.2 Acyrthosiphon pisum
AAAAAAAAAAATTTAAAGGAGGGTGTTGGCGCCCGCCAGGCCAAATGCATTTTAGAAATCCAAAAAAAAAATTTCATAAAAAATTATAATGTAGGAACTCATAGTAAAAATAAAACTAAAATCTCCAGCTTTATAACAGAAAAAACTATTGATGCTAATAAGTATCGTAATCAACGTTTGAAAAATTCAGATAGCTTAAAATCATAAAAAAAAAAATGAAGTAGAGTGTGGGGCGCCCTGCAGGCAAATGCATTTTAGAAATCAAAAAAAAAAAAATAGAAAAAAATATACAGTAGGAGCTCATATTTAAAATTGAAAACTACAATAATCTCCAGATTCCTAAACGGAAAAAACTATTCACGATAATAAGCTCATATAAGAAGAAATATTTATAGGGAACCGGGTAATCTACGTTTGAAAAATTCAGCTAGCTTAAAATCATAAAAAAAAAAATTGAAGGAGGGTGTTGGCGCCCGCAGGCAAATGCATTTTAGAAATAAAAAAAAAAAAAAGAATGGAAAAAATTATACAGTAGGAGCTCAAATTTAAAATTGCAAACTACAATAATCTCCAGATTCCTAAACAGAAAAAACTATTCACGATAATAAGCTCATATAAGAAGAAATATTTATAGGGAACCGGGTAATCTACGTTTGAAAAATTCAGCTAGCTTAAAATCATAAAAAAAAAAATTGAAGGAGGGTGTTGGCGCCCGCAGGCAAATGCATTTTAGAAATCAAAAAAAAAAAAATAGAAAAAAATATAATGTAGGGACACTGAAGATATCAAATAAAAACCTCTAGATTCTTAAACAGAAAAAACTATTCTCGATAATTAGCTCATCTAAGAAGAAATATTTATAGGGAACCGGGTAATCTACGTTTGAAAAATTCAGCTAGTTTAAAATCATAAAAAAAAAAATGGAAGGAGGGTGTTGGCGCGCGCAGGCAAATGCATTTTAGAAATAAAAAAAAAAAAGAATAGAAAAAAATATAATGTAGGAGCTCATATTTAAAATTGCAAACTACAATAATCTCCAGATTCTTAAACAGAAAAAACTATTCACGATAATAAGCTCATATAAGAAGAAATATTTATAGGGAACCGGGTAATCTACGTTTGAAAATTCAGCTAGATTAAAATCATAAAAAAAAAAATTGAAGGAGGGTGTTGGCGTCCGCAGGCAAAAGCATTTTAGAAAACAAAAAAAAATTTAGAAAAAATTATGAAGAAGGGATACTGAAGATATCAAATTACAATCTCCGAAGTCTTAATAGAAAAAACCATTCTTGCTAATCAATTCATCAAAGTACAATTATTATGAGGGCACCAGGTAATCAATGTTGAAAAAATAAAGCCACACTTAAAATCATAAAAAAAAAATTGAAGGAGGGTGTGGGCGCCCGCAGGCAAATGCATTTTAGAAATCGAAAATAAAATATCAGAAAAAATTATACAGTAGGAACTCATAGTAAAAATAAAAACTAAAATCTCCAGCTTTATAAACAGAAAAAACTATTGATGCTAATAAGTATCGTAATCAACGTTAGAAAATTCAGCTAGACTTAAAATCATAAAAAAAAATTGAAGGAGGGTGTTGGCGCCCGCAGGCAAATGCATTTTAGAAATAAAAAAAAAAAAAAAGAATGGAAAAAATTATACAGTAGGAGCTCATATTTAAAATTGCAAACTACAATAATCTCCAGATTCCTAAACAGAAAAAACTATTCACGATAATAAGCTCATATAAGAAGAAATATTTATAGGGAACCGGGTAATTTACGTTTGAAAAATTCAGCTAGCTTAAAATCATAAAAAAAAAAAATTGAAGGAGGGTGTTGGCGCCCGCAGGCAAATGCATTTTAGAAATCAAAAAAAAAAAAAATAGAAAAAAATATAATGTAGGGACACTGAAGATATCAAATAAAAACCTCTAGATTCTTAAACAGAAAAAACTATTCTCGATAATTAGCTCATTTAAGAAGAAATATTTATAGAGAACTGGGTAATCTACGTTTGAAAAATTCAGGTAGTTTAAAATCATAAAAAAAAAAATTGAAGGAGGGTGTTGGCGCCCGCAGGCAAATGCATTTTAGAAATAAAAAAAAAAAGAATAGAAAAAAATATAATGTAGGAGCTCATATTTAAAATTGCAAACTACAATAATCTCCAGATTCTTAAACAGAAAAAACTATTCACGATAATAAGCTCATATAAGAAGAAATATTTATAGGGAACCGGGTAATCTACGTTTGAAAATTCAGCTAGTTTAAAATCATAAAAAAAAAAATTGAAGGAGGGTGTTGGCGTCCGCAGGCAAAAGCATTTTAGAAAACAAAAAAAAATTTAGAAAAAATTATGAAGAAGGGATACTGAAGATATCAAATTACAATCTCCGAAGTCTTAATAGAAAAAACCATTCTTGCTAATCAATTCATCAAAGTACGATTATTATGAGGGCACCAGGTAATCAATGTTGAAAAAATAAAGCCACACTTAAAATCATAAAAAAAAAATTGAAGGAGGGTGTGGGCGCCCGCAGGCAAATGCATTTTAGAAATCAAAAATAAAATATCAGAAAAAATTATACAGTAGGAACTCATAGTAAAAATAAAAACTAAAATCTCCAGCTTTATAAACAGAAAAAACTTTTGATGCTAATAAGTATCGTAATCTACGTTAGAAAATTCAGCTAGACTTAAAATCATAAAAAAAAAAATTGAAGGAGGGTGTTGGCGCCCGCAGGCAAATGCATTTTAGAAATCAAAAAAAAAAAAAATAGAAAAAAATATAATGAGGGACACTGAAGATATCAAATAAAAACCTCTAGATTCTTAAACAGAAAAAACTATTCTCGATAATTAGCTCATTTAAGAAGAAATATTTATAGAGAACTGGGTAATCTACGTTTGAAAAATTCAGGTAGTTTAAAATCATAAAAAAAAAAATTGAAGGAGGGTGTTGGCGCCCGCGGGCAAATGCATTTTAGAAATCAAAAAAAAAAAAATAGAAAAAAATATAATGTAGGGACACTGAAGATATCAAATTAAAACCTCTAGATTCTTAAACAGAAAAAACTATTCTCGATAATTAGCTCATCTAAGAAGAAATATTTATAGGGAACCGGGTAATCTACGTTTGAAAAATTCAGCTAGTTTAAAATCATAAAAAAAAAAATGGAAGGAGGGTGTTGGCGCCCGCAGGCAAAAGCATTTTAGAACACACAATTAAAATTTAAAAAGAATTATAAAGAAGGGACTCATTTTTAAAATTGCCAACTACATATTCTAGATTCTTAAACTGGAGAAACTAATCTCTCTACCTAATTTATCACGGCATGAGGTATTTAATTATGAAAAAAATAGCTTGACTTAAAATCTTAAAAAAAAAATTGAAGGAGGGTGCTGGCGCCCGCAGGCAAAAGCATTTTAGAACACAAAAAAAAAAATTAGAAAAAATTATAAAGAAGGGACTCATATTTAAAATTGCAAACTACATCCTCTATATTCTCGATAATTAGCACATCTAAAAAGAAATATTTATAGGGAACCGGGTAATCTACGTTTGAAAAATTTAGCTAGTTTAAAATCATAAGAAAAAAAATTGAAGGAGGGTGTTAGCGTCCGCAGGCAAAAGCATTTTAGAAAACAAAAAAAAATTTAGAAAAAATTATGAAGAAGGGATACTGAAGATATCAAATTACAATCTCCGAAGTCTTAATAGAAAAAACCATTCTTGCTAATCAATTCATCAAAGTACGATTATTATGAGGGCACCAGGTAATCAATGTTGAAAAAATAAAGCCACACTTAAAATCATAAAAAAAAAAATTGAAGGAGGGTGTTGGCGCCGGCAGGCAAATGCATTTTAGAAATCAAAAAAAAAATAAATAGAAAAAAATATAATGTAGGGACACTGAAGATATCAAATAAAAACCTCTAGATTCTTAAACAGAAAAAACTATTCTCGATAATTAGCTCATCTAAGAAGAAATATTTATAGGGAACCGGGTAATCTACGTTTGAAAAATTCAGCTAGTTTAAAATCATAAAAAAAAAAATGGAAGGAGGGTGTTGGCGCGCGCAGGCAAATGCATTTTAGAAATCAAAAATAAAAATTCAGAAAAAATTATACAGTAGGAACTCATAGTAAAAATAAAAACTAAAATCTCCAGCTTTATAAACAGAAAAAACTATTGATGCTAATAAGTATCGTAATCTACGTTTGAAAAATTCAGCTAGACTTAAAATCATAAAAAAAAAAATGGAAGGAGGGTGTTGGCGCGCGCAGGCAAATGCATTTTAGAAATCAAAAATAAAAATTCAGAAAAAATTATACAGTAGGAACTCATAGTTAAAATAAAAACTAAAATCTCCAGCTTTATAAACAGAAAAAACTATTGATGCTAATAAGTATCGTAATCAACGTTAGAAAATTCAGCTAGACTTAAAATCATAAAAAAAAATTGAAGGAGGGTGTTGGCGCCCGCAGGCAAATGCATTTTAGAAATAAAAAAAAAAAAAAGAATGGAAAAAATATACAGTAGGAGCTCATATTTAAAATTGCAAACTACAATAATCTCCAGATTCTTAAACAGAAAAAACTATTCACGATAATAAGCTCATATAAGAAGAAATATTTATAGGGAACCGGGTAATCTACGTTTGAAAATTCAGCTAGTTTAAAATCATAAAAAAAAAAATTGAAGGAGGGTGTTGGCGTCCGCAGGCAAAAGCATTTTAGAAAACAAAAAAAAATTTAGAAAAAATTATGAAGAAGGGATACTGAAGATATCAAATTACAATCTCCGAAGTCTTAATAGAAAAAACCATTCTTGCTAATCAATTCATCAAAGTACGATTATTATGAGGGCACCAGGTAATCAATGTTGAAAAAATAAAGCCACACTTAAAATCATAAAAAAAAAATTGAAGGAGGGTGAGGGCACCAGGTAAATAAAGGGTAAACCATTAAGGGAAATAAAAACTAAAATCTCCAGCTTTATAAACAGAAAAAACTATTGATGCTAATAAGTATCGTAATCAACGTTAGAAAATTAAGCCACACTTAAAATCATAAAAAAAAAAAATGAAGGAGGGTGTTGGCGCCCACAGGCAAAAGCATTTTAGAAAACGAAAAAAAAATTTAGTAAAAATTATAAATTAGGGATTCATATTTAGAATTTGCAAACTACATACTCTAGATTCTTAAACTGAAGAAACTAATCTCTCTACCTAATTTATCAGGGCATGAGGTATTCAATTATGAAAAAATTAAGCCACAATTAAAATCATAAAAAAAAAATTGAAGGAGGGTGTTGGCACCCGCAGGCAAAAGCATTTTAGAACACACAATTAAAATTTAAAAAGAATTATAAAGAAGGGACTCATTTTTAAAATTGCCAACTACGTATTCTATATTCTCGATAATAAGCACATATAAAAAGAAATATTTATAGGGAACCGGGTAATCTACGTTTGAAAAATTCAGCTAGTTTAAAATCATAAAAAAAAAAATTGAAGGAGGGTGTTGGCGTCCGCAGGCAAAAGCATTTTAGAAAACAAAAAAAAATTTAGAAAAAATTATGAAGAAGGGATACTGAAGATATCAAATTACAATCTCCGAAGTCTTAATAGAAAAAACCATTCTTGCTAATCAATTCATCAAAGTACAATTATTATGAGGGCACCAGGTAATCAATGTTGAAAAAATAAAGCCACACTTAAAATCATAAAAAAAAAATTGAAGGAGGGTGTGGGCGCCCGCAGGCAAATGCATTTTAGAAATCGAAAATAAAATATCAGAAAAAATTATACAGTAGGAACTCATAGTAAAAATAAAAACTAAAATCTCCAGCTTTATAAACAGAAAAAACTGTTGATGCTAATAAGTATCGTAATCAACGTTAGAAAATTCAGCTAGACTTAAAATCATAAAAAAAAATTGAAGGAGGGTGTTGGCGCCCGCAGGCAAATGCATTTTAGAAATAAAAAAAAAAAAAAAGAATGGAAAAAATTATACAGTAGGAGCTCATATTTAAAATTGCAAACTACAATAATCTCCAGCTTTATAAACAGAAAAAACTTTTGATGCTAATAAGCTCATATAAGAAGAAATATTTATAGGGAACCGGGTAATCTACGTTTGAAAAATTCAGCTAGCTTAAAATCATAAAAAAAAAAATTGAAGGAGGGTGTTGGCGCCCGCAGGCAAATGCATTTTAGAAATCAAAAAAAAAAAAAATAGAAAAAATATAATGTAGGGACACTGAAGATATCAAATAAAAACCTCTAGATTCTTAAACAGAAAAAACTATTCTCGATAATTAGCTCATTTAAGAAGAAATATTTATAGAGAACTGGGTAATCAACGTTTGAAAAATTCAGCTAGACTTAAAATCATAAAAAAAAATTGAAGGAGGGTGTTGGCGCCCGCAGGCAAATGCATTTTAGAAATAAAAAAAAAAAAAAGAATGGAAAAAATTATACAGTAGGAGCTCATATTTAAAATTGCAAACTACAATAATCTCCAGATTCCTAAACAGAAAAAACTATTCACGATAATAAGCTCATATAAGAAGAAATATTTATAGGGAACCGGGTAATCTACGTTTGAAAAATTCAGCTAGCTTAAAATCATAAAAAAAAAAAATTGAAGGAGGGTGTTGGCGCCCGCAGGCAAAAGCATTTTAGAAAACAAAAAAAAATTTAGAAAAAATTATGAAGAAGGGATACTGAAGATATCAAATTACAATCTCCGAAGTCTTAATAGAAAAAACCATTCTTGCTAATCAATTCATCAAAGTACGATTATTATGAGGGCACCAGGTAATCAATGTTGAAAAAATAAAGCCACACTTAAAATCATAAAAAAAAATTGAAGGAGGGTGTGGGCGCCCGCAGGCAAATGCATTTTAGAAATCAAAAATAAAATATCAGAAAAAATTATACAGTAGGAACTCATAGTAAAAATAAAAACTAAAATCTCCAGCTTTATAAACAGAAAAAACTTTTGATGCTAATAAGTATCGTAATCAACGTTAGAAAATTCAGCTAGACTTAAAATCATAAAAAAAAAAATGAAGTAGAGTGTGGGCGCCTGCAGGCAAATGCATTTTAGAAATCAAAAAAAAAAAAATAGAAAAAAATATACAGTAGGAGCTCATATTTAAAATTGCAAACTACAATAATCTCCAGATTCCTAAACAGAAAAAACTATTCTCGATAATTAGCTCATTTAAGAAGAAATATTTATAGAGAACTGGGTAATCTACGTTTGAAAAATTCAGCTAGTTTAAAATCATAAAAAAAAAAATTAAAGGAGGGTGTTGGCGCCCGCAGGCAAATGCATTTTAGAAATCAAAAAAAAAATTTCATAAAAAATTATAATGTAGGAACTCATAGTAAAAATAAAAACTAAAATCTCCAGCTTTATAAACAGAAAAAACTATTGATGCTAATAATTATCGTAATCAACGTTAGAAATTTCAGCTAGACTTAAAATCATAAAAAAAAATTGAAGGAGGGTGATGACGCCAGAAGGCAAATGCATTTTAGAAATCAAAAAAAAAATGTAGAAAAAAATTATACAGTAGGAACTCATAGTTAAAATAAAAACTAAAATCTCCAGCTTTATAAACAGAAAAAACTATTGATGCTAATAAGTATCGTAATCAACGTTTGAAAAATTCAGATAGCTTAAAATCATAAAAAAAAAAATGAAGTAGAGTGTGGGCGCCAGCAGGCAAATGCATTTTAGAAATCAAAAAAAAAAAAATAGAAAAAAATATACAGTAGGAGCTCATATTTAAAATTGCAAACTACAATAATCTCCAGATTCCTAAACAGAAAAAACTATTCACGATAATAAGCTCATATAAGAAGAAATATTTATAGGGAACCGGGTAATCTACGTTTGAAAAATTCAGCTAGCTTAAAATCATAAAAAAAAAAATTGAAGGAGGGTGTTGGCGCCCGCAGGCAAATGCATTTTAGAAATAAAAAAAAAAAAAAGAATGGAAAAAATTATACAGTAGGAGCTCAAATTTAAAATTGCAAACTACAATAATCTCCAGATTCCTAAACAGAAAAAACTATTCACGATAATAAGCTCATATAAGAAGAAATATTTATAGGGAACCGGGTAATCTACGTTTGAAAAATTCAGCTAGCTTAAAATCATAAAAAAAAAAATTGAAGGAGGGTGTTGGCGCCCGCAGGCAAATGCATTTTAGAAATCAAAAAAAAAAAAAATAGAAAAAAATATAATGTAGGGACACTGAAGATATCAAATAAAAACCTCTAGATTCTTAAACAGAAAAAACTATTCTCGATAATTAGCTCATTTAAGAAGAAATATTTATAGAGAACTGGGTAATCTACGTTTGAAAAATTCAGCTAGTTTAAAATCATAAAAAAAAAAATTGAAGGAGGGTGTTGGCGCCCGCAGGCAAAAGCATTTTAGAAAACAAAAAAAAATTTAGAAAAAATTATGAAGAAGGGATACTGAAGATATCAAATTACAATCTCCGAAGTCTTAATAGAAAAAACCATTCTTGCTAATCAATTCATCAAAGTACGATTATTATGAGGGCACCAGGTAATCAATGTTGAAAAAATAAAGCCACACTTAAAATCATAAAAAAAAATTGAAGGAGGGTGTGGGCGCCCGCAGGCAAATGCATTTTAGAAATCAAAAATAAAAAAATAGAAAAAATTATACAGTAGGAACTCATAGTAAAAATAAAAACTAAAATCTCCAGCTTTATAAACAGAAAAAACTTTTGATGCTAATAAGTATCGTAATCAACGTTAGAAAATTCAGCTAGACTTAAAATCATAAAAAAAAAAATGAAGTAGAGTGTGGGCGCCTGCAGGCAAATGCATTTTAGAAATCAAAAAAAAAAAAATAGAAAAAATTATACAGTAGGAGCTCATATTTAAAATTGCAAACTACAATAATCTCCAGATTCCTAAACAGAAAAAACTATTCTCGATAATTAGCTCATTTAAGAAAAAATATTTATAGGGAACCGGGTAATCTACGTTTGAAAAATTTAGCTAGTTTAAAATCATAAGAAAAAAAATTGAAGGAGGGTGTTAGCGTCCGCAGGCAAAAGCATTTTAGAAAACAAAAAAAAATTTAGAAAAAATTATGAAGAAGGGATACTGAAGATATCAAATTACAATCTCCGAAGTCTTAATAGAAAAAACCATTCTTGCTAATCAATTCATCAAAGTACGATTATTATGAGGGCACCAGGTAATCAATGTTGAAAAAATAAAGCCACACTTAAAATCATAAAAAAAAAAATTGAAGGAGGGTGTTGGCGCCGGCAGGCAAATGCATTTTAGAAATCAAAAAAAAAATAAATAGAAAAAAATATAATGTAGGGACACTGAAGATATCAAATAAAAACCTCTAGATTCTTAAACAGAAAAAACTATTCTCGATAATTAGCTCATCTAAGAAGAAATATTTATAGGGAACCGGGTAATCTACGTTTGAAAAATTCAGCTAGTTTAAAATCATAAAAAAAAAAATGGAAGGAGGGTGTTGGCGCGCGCAGGCAAATGCATTTTAGAAATCAAAAATAAAAATTCAGAAAAAATTATACAGTAGGAACTCATAGTAAAAATAAAAACTAAAATCTCCAGCTTTATAAACAGAAAAAACTATTGATGCTAATAAGTATCGTAATCAACGTTAGAAAATTCAGCTAGACTTAAAATCATAAAAAAAAATTGAAGGAGGGTGTTGGCGCCCGCAGGCAAATGCATTTTAGAAATCAAAAATAAAAATTCAGAAAAAATTATACAGTAGGAACTCATAGTTAAAATAAAAACTAAAATCTCCAGCTTTATAAACAGAAAAAACTATTGATGCTAATAAGTATCGTAATCAACGTTAGAAAATTCAGCTAGACTTAAAATCATAAAAAAAAATTGAAGGAGGGTGTTGGCGCCCGCAGGCAAATGCATTTTAGAAATAAAAAAAAAAAAAAGAATGGAAAAAATTATACAGTAGGAGCTCATATTTAAAATTGCAAACTACAATAATCTCCAGATTCTTAAACAGAAAAAACTATTCTCGATAATTAGCTCATTTAAGACGAAATATTTATAGAGAACTGGGTAATCTACGTTTGAAAAATTCAGCTAGTTTAAAATCATAAAAAAAAAAATTGAAGGAGGGTGTTGGCGCCCGCAGGCAAATGCATTTTGGAAATCAAAAAAAAAAAAATAGAAAAAAATATAATGTAGGAGCTCATATTTAAAATTGCAAACTACAATAATCTCCAGATTCTTAAACAGAAAAAACTATTCACGATAATAAGCTCATATAAGAAGAAATATTTATAGGGAACCGGGTAATCTACGTTTGAAAATTCAGCTAGTTTAAAATCATAAAAAAAAAAATTGAAGGAGGGTGTTGGCGTCCGCAGGCAAAAGCATTTTAGAAAACAAAAAAAAATTTAGAAAAAATTATGAAGAAGGGATACTGAAGATATCAAATTACAATCTCCGAAGTCTTAATTGAAAAAACCATTCTTGCTAATCAATTCATCAAAGTACAATTATTATGAGGGCACCAGGTAATCAATGTTGAAAAAATAAAGCCACACTTAAAATCATAAAAAAAAAATTGAAGGAGGGTGTGGGCGCCCGCAGGCAAATGCATTTTAGAAATCGAAAATAAAATATCAGAAAAAATTATACAGTAGGAACTCATAGTAAAAATAAAAACTAAAATCTCCAGCTTTATAAACAGAAAAAACTTTTGATGCTAATAAGTATCGTAATCAACGTTAGAAAAATCAGCTAGACTTAAAATCATAAAAAAAAATTGAAGGAGGGTGTTGGCGCCCGCAGGCAAATGCATTTTAGAAATCAAAAATAAAAATTCAGAAAAAATTATACAGTAGGAACTCATAGTAAAAATATAAACTAAAATCTCCAGCTTTATAAACAGAAAAAACTATTGATGCTAATAAGTATCGTAATCAACGTTAGAAAATTCAGCTAGACTTAAAATCATAAAAAAAAATTGAAGGAGGGTGTTGGCGCCCGCAGGCAAATGCATTTTAGAAATCAAAAAAAAAATTTCAGAAAAAATTATAATGTAGGAACTCATAGTAAAAATAAAAACTAAAATCTCCAGCTTTATAAACAGAAAAAACTATTGATGCTAATAATTATCGTAATCAACGTTAGAAATTTCAGCTAGACTTAAAATCATAAAAAAAAATTGAAGGATGGTGATGACGCCAGCAGGCAAATGCATTTTAGAAATCAAAAAAAAAATGTAGAATAAAATTATACAGTAGGAACTCATAGTTAAAATAAAAACTAAAATCTCCAGCTTTATAAACAGAAAAAACTATTGATGCTAATAAGTATCGTAATCAACGTTTGAAAAATTCAGATAGCTTAAAATCATAAAAAAAAAAATGAAGTAGAGTGTGGGCGCCTGCAGGCAAATGCATTTTAGAAATCAAAAAAAAAAAAATAGAAAAAAATATACAGTAGGAGCTCATATTTAAAATTGCAAACTACAATAATCTCCAGATTCCTAAACAGAAAAAACTATTCTCGATAATTAGCTCATTTAAGAAGAAATATTTATAGAGAACTGGGTAATCTACGTTTGAAAAATTCAGCTAGTTTAAAATCATAAAAAAAAAAATTAAAGGAGGGTGTTGGCGCCCGCAGGCAAATGCATTTTAGAAATCAAAAAAAAAATTTCATAAAAAATTATAATGTAGGAACTCATAGTAAAAATAAAAACTAAAATCTCCAGCTTTATAAACAGAAAAAACTATTGATGCTAATAATTATCGTAATCAACGTTAGAAATTTCAGCTAGACTTAAAATCATAAAAAAAAATTGAAGGAGGGTGATGACGCCAGAAGGCAAATGCATTTTAGAAATCAAAAAAAAAATGTAGAAAAAAATTATACAGTAGGAACTCATAGTTAAAATAAAAACTAAAATCTCCAGCTTTATAAACAGAAAAAACTATTGATGCTAATAAGTATCGTAATCAACGTTTGAAAAATTCAGATAGCTTAAAATCATAAAAAAAAAAATGAAGTAGAGTGTGGGCGCCTGCAGGCAAATGCATTTTAGAAATCAAAAAAAAAAAAATAGAAAAAAATATACAGTAGGAGCTCATATTTAAAATTGCAAACTACAATAATCTTCAGATTCCTAAACAGAAAAAACTATTCACGATAATAAGCTCATATAAGAAGAAATATTTATAGGGAACCGGGTAATCTACGTTTGAAAAATTCAGCTAGCTTAAAATCATAAAAAAAAAAATTGAAGGAGGGTGTTGGCGCCCGCAGGCAAATGCATTTTAGAAATCAAAAAAAAAAATATAGAAAAAAATATAATGTAGGGACACTGAAGATATCAAATAAAAACCTCTAGATTCTTAAACAGAAAAAACTATTCTCGATAATTAGCTCATTTAAGAAGAAATATTTATAGAGAACTGGGTAATCTACGTTTGAAAAATTCAGCTAGTTTAAAATCATAAAAAAAAAAATTGAAGGAGGGTGTTGGCGCCCGCGGGCAAATGCATTTTAGAAATCAAAAAAAAAAAAATAGAAAAAAATATAATGTAGGGACACTGAAGATATCAAATTAAAACCTCTAGATTCTTAAACAGAAAAAACTATTCTCGATAATTAGCTCATCTAAGAAGAAATATTTATAGGGAACCGGGTAATCTACGTTTGAAAAATTCAGCTAGTTTAAAATCATAAAAAAAAAAAATGGAAAGAGGGTGTTGGCGCCCGCAGGCAAAAGCATTTTAGAACACACAATTAAAATTTAAAAAGAATTATAAAGAAGGGACTCATTTTTAAAATTGCCAACTACATATTCTAGATTCTTAAACTGGAGAAACTAATCTCTCTACCTAATTTATCACGGCATGAGGTATTTAATTATGAAAAAATAGCTTGACTTAAAATCTTAAAAAAAAATTG
>NC_042496.1:31067649-31075058 GCF_005508785.2 Acyrthosiphon pisum
CAGGCAAATGCATTTAGAAATCAAAAAAAAAAAAATAGAAAAAAATATAATGTAGGGACACTGAAGATATCAAATAAAACCTCTAGATTCTTAAACAGAAAAAACTATTCTCGATAATTAGCTCATTTAAGAAGAAATATTTATAGAGAACTGGGTAATCTACGTTTGAAAAATTCAGCTAGTTTAAAATCATAAAAAAAAAAATTGAAGGAGGGTGTTGGCGCCCGCAGGCAAAAGCATTTTAGAAAACAAAAAAAAATTTAGAAAAAATTATGAAGAAGGGATACTGAAGATATCAAATTACAATCTCCGAAGTCTTAATAGAAAAAACCATTCTTGCTAATCAATTCATCAAAGTACGATTATTATGAGGGCACCAGGTAATCAATGTTGAAAAAATAAAGCCACACTTAAAATCATAAAAAAAAATTGAAGGAGGGTGTGGGCGCCCGCAGGCAAATGCATTTTAGAAATCAAAAAAAAAAAAAATAGAAAAAAATATAATGTAGGGGTACTGAAGATATCAAATTAAAATCTCTAGATTCTTAAACAGAAAAAACTATTCTCGATAATTAGCTCATTTAAGAAGAAATATTTATAGGGAACGGGGTAATCTACGTTTGAAAATTTCAGCTAGTTTAAAATCATAAAAAAAAAAATTAAAGGAGGGTGTTGGCGCCCGCAGGCAAATGCATTTTAGAAATCAAAAAAAAAAATTTCAGAAAAAATTATAATGTAGGAACGCTGAAAATATCAAATTAAAATCTCCAGAATCTTAAACAGAAAAACTATTCTCGATAATTAGCTCATCTAAGAAAAAATATTAATAGGCAACTGGGTAATGAATGTTTATAAAATTCAGCAAGCTTAAAATGATAAAAAAAAAATTGAAGGAGGGTGTTGGCGCCCGCAGGCAAATGCATTTTAGAAATCAAAAATAAAAATTCAGAAAAAATTATACAGTAGGAACTCATAGTAAAAATATAAACTAAAATCTCCAGCTTTATAAACAGAAAAAACTATTGATGCTAATAAGTATCGTAATCAACGTTAGAAAATTCAGCTAGACTTAAAATCATAAAAAAAAATTGAAGGAGGGTGTTGGCGCCCGCAGGCAAATGCATTTTAGAAATCAAAAAAAAAATTTCAGAAAAAATTATAATGTAGGAACTCATAGTAAAAATAAAAACTAAAATCTCCAGCTTTATAAACAGAAAAAACTATTGATGCTAATAATTATCGTAATCAACGTTAGAAATTTCAGCTAGACTTAAAATCATAAAAAAAAATTGAAGGATGGTGATGACGCCAGCAGGCAAATGCATTTTAGAAATCAAAAAAAAAATGTAGAATAAAATTATACAGTAGGAACTCATAGTTAAAATAAAAACTAAAATCTCCAGCTTTATAAACAGAAAAAACTATTGATGCTAATAAGTATCGTAATCAACGTTTGAAAAATTCAGATAGCTTAAAATCATAAAAAAAAAAATGAAGTAGAGTGTGGGCGCCTGCAGGCAAATGCATTTTAGAAATCAAAAAAAAAAAAAATAGAAAAAAATATAATGTAGGGGTACTGAAGATATCAAATTAAAATCTCTAGATTCTTAAACAGAAAAAACTATTCTCGATAATTAGCTCATTTAAGAAGAAATATTTATAGGGAACGGGGTAATCTACGTTTGAAAATTTCAGCTAGTTTAAAATCATAAAAAAAAAAATTAAAGGAGGGTGTTGGCGCCCGCAGGCAAATGCATTTTAGAAATCAAAAAAAAAAATTTCAGAAAAAATTATAATGTAGGAACGCTGAAAATATCAAATTAAAATCTCCAGAATCTTAAACAGAAAAACTATTCTCGATAATTAGCTCATCTAAGAAAAAATATTAATAGGCAACTGGGTAATGAATGTTTATAAAATTCAGCAAGCTTAAAATGATAAAAAAAAAATTGAAGGAGGGTGTTGGCGCCCGCAGGCAAATGCATTTTAGAAATCAAAAATAAAATATCAGAAAAAATTATACAGTAGGAACTCATAGTAAAAATAAAAACTAAAATCTCCAGCTTTATAAACAGAAAAAACTATTGATGCTAATAAGTATCGTAATCAACGTTAGAAAATTCAGCTAGACTTAACATCATAAAAAAAAAAAATTGAAGGAGGTTGTTTGTGCCCGCAGGCAAATGCATTTTAGAAATCAAAAAAAAAAATTAGAAAAAAATATAATGTAGGGACACTGAAGATATCAAATAAAAATCTCAAGATTCTTAAACAGAAAAATTTATTCTCGATAATTAGCTCATCTAAGAAAAAATATTAATAGGGAACCGGGTAATAAATGTTTATAAAATTCAGCAAGCTTAAAATGATAAAAAAAAAATTAGTAGAGGGTGATGATGCCAGCAGGCAAATGCATTTTAGAAATCAAAAAAAAAAAATGTAGAATAAAATTATACAGTAGGAACTCATAGTAAAAATAAAAACTAAAATCTCCAGCTTTTTGAACAGAAAAACCTATTGATGCTAATAGGTAGGTATCATAATAAACGTTTCAAAAATTCAGCCAGTTTAAAATCATAAAAATAAAAATTGAAGGAGGTAGTTGGCGCCCGCAGGCGAATGCATTTTAGAAATCAAAAAAAAAAAATTGAGAAAATATTATACAGTAGGAACTCATAGTTAAAAATAAATACTACAATCTCCAGCTTTTTAAACAGAAAAAACTATTGATGCTAATAAATTCATCTAAGAATGATTATTATGAGGGCATCAGGTAATCAATGTAGAAAAAAACAGCTTTACTGAAAATTGTAAAAAAAATTGAAGGAGGGTTTTGGCATTCGCAGGCTAATGCAATTTAGAAAGCAAAAAAAAAATTTAAAAATAATTTAGATGAAATCTGGTTTTCAGTGTTTAAGAAATCTTATAGAAAGATCAAGAGCAGATTATTAACAGGCAAATTAATATCATAAAGCAAAAACAAATGGCACCAGGTTGTCAAGTTTAAATTATAATATAAGTTTAAAAATCCTTATAAAAAGATCAAAATGACGTTAAATATATATAAAAAGAAAAATGAATGGGAACGCGAAGGCCTGCTGGCAAATGCATTATAAGAAGTAAAAAAAAAAGTAGATACAAATAAATGCTTTAAATACTATTGAAAAAAAACTTAAAAAATAAATAGCTATAACGAACTAGATATTGCAGTCTATAACCTCCAGGATTTTAAATTATATAATAAGTACACAGGTAGTTACTCAGTATACTCCCAGGTACATCTGGTTAGTCTTAAAAAACATTTATACAAAATAAATCTACTATAGGTATAGTTGAGTTTTTTTAATTTTAATTTTAATCAAAAAAAAAAAAAAAATTTACGAGGAATACCTGGATGAAATAATAATACTATACAAGAGAATACGCTGGAAGCTAAATATTGTAATACATTTTAACTATAATCCAAAGACTAAGTATTGTTTACATTAAAATAAACCAACAGTTATTATGATCAGAGGTGTGTAATAACCATAATATATGTTTTAGAAAATGTATAAAAATTAATGTAATTTATTAAGGATGCAAAAAAATTATATGGGAAGAGGTCCTGCGCAGACTCTTGTATGTGATTGTAATTTATGAAGGAAATATAATAATGTTTAATTTAAAATAATATTGTGGTTAATCTTGGTCTACAGTAAATATTAAGTGGGAAGGAAACCTTGAGAATTCTTCGACAATTGGATATTAAAACACAAAACGATATTTTAAATTAAAACTATATTGAATTTATACATTTTCTATTTACAAAACCTTATAAGTATTGAAAACCTCGTAGACTCTTATAAAATAATATTTTGTTATATTTTAAAATATATTTTATAATTTGTTGTGGTAAAAAAATCATTAATTAAAGCTGGCACTATTTAAGTTTTTAATTACCTATATTCTGGTACAACTCTATCTGACAGTCTTTAAGGCCGTGTTAAAAACTATGATAAATAATTAACGTCTAATTTCCTGTCCTATCCTAACCAAATTAATAATATTTAAATATTTTCTTTCATTGTTATGTTTTCAATATCGAATACCTGTACCTATAGTTGGTAGGAAAAGATCATTGCAAAGCTCACGACCAGTGATGATAGTCGTCTATCATCACCATAGCTTCAACTAACCTTCTTATGACTTATTAGGATACTTTGAATAAAAAGATCCTGAGTTGGGTGCCGAACATCAGTGTTTGATTATCAAGTTGATCCTTTGGTTGTAGACACCTTAAGCATAGATCAATTAATTCTATGGATGGAGCCATACCCAGCTCACTCGTGTAAACAATTTGAAGTACACAATATATGCCACGAGTCTCTGACATTTTTATGGGTACATATCAATTCACATTGGTAAATATGAGACATTTCTCTTCGCGTACGTATCTTAGTCAGATACGTGTAGCTACAAGATCATATGTGCTTTAAATTATCTGGATATGGGCCCATTCATAGTATATGATCTAAGGTGAATACAATAACCGTGATCACAACTTGAAAGCATGATTGGATGTTAATTGTAAAAGTTATAAGTATTAATGATTTATCAGCATGTATCGTATTCGTTCTACAAGTGTGTATCAATTTCAGCAGATCTTATTTAGCATTGTAAATAATAATAATACATTAGTCGAATATAGTCACAATTAAATCAGAGTATTTAAATATTATGTTATTGCATATTATAATATATCATTTATTTAACTATTTCAAATTATAATATACAAGTATATGTCAAAATATATAGTCTTAATAGAGTTTTGAAAAAAATACATACCGTTATTTTTAAATAATTAAAATTGTCACAAAAATAATAATAAAATATATAATACAAGTATACCTACGTCAGGTTTTAAAAAACCAAAAGAAGCGGTTTTGACAAAAGTGTACCTACTAATTTCATTGGAAATTGTTCATTGAAAGGAGAATGGAAAGATCGATCGACAATCGACGATTATCAACAACTATTGAATATTATCGACAGAGCCGTGCCGTTAATATTTGGCACCCAGGGCAAAATTAAAAATATTCGTCCCCTATTTTATTTATCATTAATTATAAATCAAAATGCATTTCATTACTATTTAATTAAATTTAAGCCCATTTAAACATACCCGTTTGCACGGTGTTCATTACTATTCTCCTGGTCAGGTATTTTAGGATTTAACTTTTTCCAATTATTAAATTCTTGTTGTGGATCTATTATTGATGGAGAGGTCATGGTTTTGTTTGAGGAAAGCATACACGAAAAGCAATGTATACATTTAGTTTTATTGCTGTACAATAGCCATGAACTCTCAACTTTTTCACCATTTGGTAGAATTTTATTATATTATATTAATTTGATCGATTAATTATACCCAATATCCTCTACAATTTCACTAATATGGTTTCATTACAACTTATAGTCGAATTAGATGAAGAATTTTCTTGATTTGATTTATTTATCCATTTTTCCCATTGAGTGGCTAACAATTTATTTTCTCATTTTTCTTCGGGCAAGTCACGGTGTCGTCATCCCCCACCCTGGCATGATATCTACGGGTGCCCAAATCGAAAATTCTGATAAAACCAACCCACACGTGTAATCAAACTATAGTTCCCTCCCAGTGCCGGCGCTAGGGGAGGACAAATGTCCCATTTGTCCAGGGCCCCGCGCTTGTTAAAGGGCCCCGTGATTTTTAAGTATCATCTTAATACGAATACCGTGAGACACATTGACATTTTATATCAACCAATTATAAATTTATGAAAGCATGCCGCCCGCCGGAAAACATGAGTTTCCGAATGAAATATTAAAGCTAGAAAAAAGCCAAGCACATATTCGAAATCAGCAGAAAACGTACAATAAGATTAATATTATCAAATATCATCAACTAATACTGGAAAATCAGAAACACATGAAACATCAAATAAAATTGTGCACGGGACCAGCGAGCTTCGAATAGCATAAATACAGGCCGCTGGCCGACGTCCGGACAAGACCATCTTCCCCGCTGCGAGGAAAGAACGGTAAGCCGGACAATAGTGATATTGCCAAGAACGGATACTGATCCCACTCGACCCACAGCAACTTGCCCCAGGACTGAATAAGCCGGACGATACACGTATCGTCAAGAACGGATATTCGTAAATAGTCTGACCCGGCACTCCTTTGTACACCGCCGCCGCGAGTAGTACCGTGTGTAGACCTGTCCGTGATTTTCCGAGCGCCGCCGTCCGAGTTGAGTTGCCAGTTAGCCGCCACGTCACACCAAGAAGCCGAGTCATACCACCACCGTCCGCCGACAGTTGTCGTTCATCACCGTCACTGCTGACTATTTTTTGATAAGCCTTTCACGCCGGTAATAACAATATATTACCGTGCCCCTGACTGCGCCGATGTACGTAGGGTGCACTACGCCACCAGAATTGAGCAAAACCCGATTAATAACCGTAAGTTCAATGTTCATGCTTTTCCCCATAATTTATGTAAACACGCAAATATATATTATTTTTATCTGTACACTCGTAAGAGTATAAATTGAACTCATGAAAAGAAATACTGTTTTACACCTATATAAATTGTCACTGTATAAATGAGTAACGTATGTGAAATAAACGCAAATTAATTATATCAAAAACACGAACGCGTTATTTTCCTTACACGTTTAATCAAACTATAGTTCCCTCCCAGTGCCGGCGCTAGGGGAGGACAAATGGGACATTTGTCCAGGGCCCCGCGCTTGTTAAAGGGCCCCGTGATTTTTAAGTATCATCTAATACGAATACCGTGAGACACATTGACATTTTATATCAACCAATTATAAATCTATATTATGCCTATCACCAGTTATTTGGAAAACAATATAAATATTTATGATCTCTATGGTTATTGTTTTCTCTGTTCTTTATTTGGAACGGATTTCCGCGTATTGTATGCCCGTATCGCCGTATTATAGAAGGGGACAAAGCTATATTCTTAAAATATTTATTTGATTATCTAATATAAATTCAGTTGGTCATTAATTGAGTATTAATTGACCGCAGTCCGCTTTGTGCAGTTCCTGTATTTTTTCAAAAATTTCTGCATATCACAAGAGTAAGTTTTTATTTTATGAAATTATTATTACACTTAAGTTTAGAGTATAGCCGTATTAAATATAGGTACTGCGTGAGTATTTACAGTGTATCAGGAATCAGGATTAGTTTTAATATTTATTGTCTACCGTCAGTATATTGCATTATTCTGCCTGCCGCGGTCACGTAACTTAGATATTAACCCTTCGTAAGGCGTGTGGTCTACAATTGTAGACCAGCTATAAAAATTTACAATTTTAGTATTTATAAATAACTTGTAGTGCCTTGTACTTTATAGTA
>NC_042496.1:31075108-31096133 GCF_005508785.2 Acyrthosiphon pisum
CATTATTAATAAATAATAAGTAATATATTTTGTTTTTTTTTTATTTAATGTTATTCTATAAACGTATCATACTTTTATAGTATTTAAATGATTAAATGTACGTACATTTATAAAATTTATATAATATATATATATATATACTACATTTTAAAAAACCTACCTAAAAAAATTTACAAGATGTGATTAATTTATAAATGTTTATAAATGTTGCTAGGTTGCTTACAAGTAAGTAATAGGTAAACAATAAATATAACCTAATAATTAATAAGGATAAATCATATTGTATCACTGCTTATTTTTTATTTTTTTGGAGGGCCCATTTTAGTCTTTGCACACGGGCCTCCAGTGGCCTATTTACGCCACTGTGTACGGTGTTCATTACTATTTTTCCTGGTTAGGTATTTTAGGATTTAACTTTTTCCAATTATTAAATTCTTGTTGTGGATCTATTATTGATGGAGAGGTCATTGTTTTGTTTGAGAAAAGCATACACGGAAAGCAATGTATACATTTAGTTTTATTGCTGTACAATAGCCATGAACTCTCAACCTTTTCACCATTTGGTAGAATTGTATTATATTATATTAATTTGATCGATTAATTATACACAATTTCCTCTACAATTTCACTAATATGGTTTCATTACAACTTACTAATAGTCGAATTAGATGAAGAATTTTCTTGATTTGATTTATTTATCCATTTATCCCATTGAGGAGTGGCTAACAATTTATTTTCTCATTTTTCTGATACCTACGGGTGCCCGAATCGAAAATTCTGCCAAAACCAACACACACGTGTAATCAAACTATAGTTCCCTCCCAGTGCCGGCGCTAGGGGAGGACAAATGGGACATTTGTCCAGGGCCCCGCGCTTGTTAAAGGGCCCCGTGATTTTTAAGTATCATCTAATACGAATACCGTGAGACACATTGACATTTTATATCAACCAATTATAAATCTATATTATGCCTATAACCAGTTATTTGGAAAACAATATAAATATTTATGATCTCTATAGTTATTGTTTTCTTTGTTCTTTAATTGGAACGGCTTTCCGCGTATTGTATGCCCGTATCGCCGTATTATAGAAGGGGACAAAGCTATATTCTTAAAATATTTATTTGATTATCTAATACAAATTCAGTTGGTCATTAATTGAGTATTAATTGACCGCAGTCCGCTTTGTGCAGTTCCTGTATTTTTTCAAAAATTTCTGCATATCACAAGAGTAAGTTTTTATTTTATGAAATTATTATTACACTTAAGTTTAGAGTATAGCCGTATTAAATATAGGTACTGCGTGAGTATTTACAGTGTATCAGGAATCAGGATTAGTTTTAATATTTATTGTCTACCGTCGTATATTGCATTATTCTGCCTGCCGCGGTCACGTAACTTAGATATTAACCCTTCGTAAGGCGTGTGGTCTACAATTGTAGACCAGCTATAAAAATTTACAATTTTAGTATTTATAAATAACTTGTAGTGCCTTGTACTTTATAGTAGTTGTTGTTTATCTTTACTGCTGTGTAATCAGTATCATCGTGACCGTTGACGAGCGTTGTGTAACGAAACATATCAACAATATTACAAGTGGTCTACAACTGTAGACCACGCGATTTACTAAGTTATATTTTTTTATAAATTTGTAAAATTCAATTTTTTTTTTTTTAATAGGGTACAGTTGTTTTAATAATTTTAATTTTAACGAAACATAAACAGTACGTAAAAATATATGCTAAATTGCATTTTTTTTTTTATTATTAGAGTGATTGATTTGATTAAAAACTAATGATGCTTAAAGATAAATTTGATATCTTCAAGACAACACTTGTAAGACACACTTGGAGACAACAGATGCATATTTTGTAATGTCTTCTTTAAAGTAAAATGTTTTATTGATTTTATTTTAGCTTCATAATTGTAAAAATTCTAGGAAAATGTTGAGATTTCGAGCAACTTTAAAACGTATTCAAATAATTGTATTTTGGACTTCTTAAATCATGATTTGGAGGGTAGACCTTTTGGTCTTCCAGTATCCACAAAATTTTCATTTTATACTATAAATTTAATAAAATCCCGACTCTGCCACATACTGTGATATGAATAGCCCTGTCCACCTTTATATTCTCTAGGTATATAAAAAGTAAATTTAAGACAGAATTGTAAATGCAGTTATATAAACATATATAAACAATATATGTTATAATATTTCTGATTTCAATGATTTTCAGTAATTTGTATAATTAGATTGGAAAAATAGAAGCCGATATCATTTGCACAGGATTGTGACTAACACAATTATACTTTTATCAAAAAAAGAAAATGATAAAAATACTATTTTGATATAATTTTTTTTCTTGTAATTTATTGGTGGGCTACGCATTCAACCTAATCGGGCGACTGGGCACGTCTATCCAATATAAATTATCAGTATTGTACATTTCGTTATATATATATTTTTTAAAGAATATGATTTTTTTTTCAGCTTAAGCCCAGCCACTTTAACCGTTAGCTGTGTTTTGTTTGTTGATTGTTTGTAGGGGGAAATAACGGTTGGTTGAAACACGTTGGTGTTAACCTAATCAGGCGACCAGGCACGTCCATCCAATACTCCTTATCAGAATTGTACATTTCGTAGTATTTTTTTTTTTTTTTGAGCTATAGAGCCCAGCAACTTTAACCATTAGCTGTTTTTGTGTTTTTTTTAGGTTGTTTGCAGGGGGTGTAACTGTTGGTTGAAACATGTTTGTATGTGTAGCAAGGATTTGTTGCTAAAAATGCCGGGTGGTCACCCATCCGGGATCTAGTAACAGCGGTCGATACGTACACTCAAAACGTTTCCGCAGTTATGATGTCCAGATATCATGCACACTAAACCACAGAATATGATTTACCGTTACTCGAAACATTCGTTTTGTATTTCTCATACATAAATATTGGTGGTCGATACTTGTACCAACGTCTCTCAACCTAGTGGCTAGTGACCGGGCACTTCTCTTTCAGATAAATAATTATTAAACACTCAATTGAGTCTTTCGATTTACTAATGATTTATATTTTATAGACGGGATAATTTTAAAGAAAGACTGTGTGAAGTAACAGAATATTGTGCAGAAAATAAATGTGTGGTGTGCTGTGTACCTACGTTTAAACGTGTGTTATAATATATTATGTATTTGAATATTTATTGCAATATAAGACTATTGTAAATTAATTTCAAGAATGGATTTTTTTATGAACTATCATTAGGGGTCGCACAATCAAGAAATTAATTGTTTAAGTTATTTTATATGGGGAGATCAATTTAACACAAGTCACTCATTTTTCATAATTTGTTGGAGTATTTATATCTATATAATTTAAATATCGGACAGTAGTTTAACTGGTAAATATTTAAAATTCATATGAGCAGAGTAGTGGAATAACATTTTTTGCAAGGTACATTGAAACCCAGAATATAGTTAATAGTTAAATTAAAACCCAGACATACTTATAATATGTGAAATAGTGATACTTAACCTTCTATGGTAATTTTTCATAAAGATATTATAAGAAAAAAGTCAAATTTGGCACCGGCCACTTAAACAGTACTCATCACATTTTCCTTTAATTTAACAGAAATTATGGAGGTAAAAATATAGAAATATCTATATGTACAGCGAGACATAGAACACACTAAGATATACGGTCCATAATAGTTCATAGTTTTGTTTCATTTAAAATAATAATGCTTTGTAATATAGTTTTTCATAAATTAATATTTAATAAAGTTAGCTTAATGATTTGTTTGAACTATTTGTATGTATTTTGGGGAAATCAGTATTATTGCAACACCGTTTCCAATACCAGTCTCACTGCACCCCAGTTTCGCCTACAGATAAATCATTACTTATTACCAGGCTGTGAATTTAATGCATTTGAATATTTTTTTGATATAAGCGGTATGAAATAATGGATACGGCCAAAATTTGCTTTGTTTTATTTATAGTTCAAATACGAAATCTTCTTTAGCATATAATTTAATGGGTTAGGTTAAATAATTACATGATTTCTTGGTCACATATAGCTAGTATGTGAATTTAAAATTTTTTTTTTTTTGTAAACATTATTTATTAATTTCAATAGTTTTGTAATAAAGACTTTTTTTACAGAGTATTGTTTTGAATAATTTAAGTGAATATTTTACACTTTTTTACCGCATTCAATTCACAGCCTTGCTAATTACTTTAACTTTCAATCATACCTACCACAGTTAATGTTGAATATCAACAATTAACAGCTTCTTCAACTAGATGACACTCAAGAGGATGTCAGATTTTTAGCGCACTATTTATTTATCTCTCTGACCCACACAGAATCATAAGTGCAACTTTTGGCAGGCTGGAGGGGCTCAGCACCCCGAAAACTTGTAATAGTAGGGCACTATAGATACAGGTATGCAACGCCGCCATTTTGTGACTAATAATGTTATGTGAATTTGAATTTCTCCCCCTTTATTTTATCATTTTATCATTGATAAATGAGTCGCAAAATGGTGGCATAGCATACCCATTCTATGTAGAGCCTTAGTAATAGCGGTTATAGGGTTGGTTGTGCTAATCGTATATTTAGTATGCCACGCGTGGGTCAAAGATGGAAACAAAGAGTGCGCTGACATCTTGACCGGCACATAGTGGAATGAAACATGAATTTAGCGTGCCAAAAGGGGAGATACCCGTTTCCACCAAAATAATATTGGCCGTTTCCGCCAAAAAAAGTTTCGAAAAAAATTCCAAAAAACAAAAAAATATTAAACCGTTTAAGAGCTACAGAAAACACAATTATTGCAAAAAAAAATTCCAATGAAATTAGTAGGTACACTCAAGGGCATCCAGGGGGGGACCATGCCCCGCTTCCTCTGCTTTTTTGCCAATATTTGTATACTACGGTATATTTTTATACATTTTTTTAAAGTTTTTGTAGCATTTAAATAAAATAGATCGATAATTGTAAATTGATTAATCATTAAGATATTAGTGATAAAATTGTCCTGTGTGATAACGTGTTATCGCGACCGTGGTAAAGCATTATAGTCTAAAGCATCTAAGATTCTAAAGTCTGATTGACAGTTATCAATTCAGTTTATATTTTATTTTGGTTTGTGAAATGTGAATTTTAATTTCAAATTTGTATGATCCATAGCCTTATTGATAACTATATAAGAACCTACTAGTAAAAAACAATTTTGTTACTTTATAACCTTAACGTATTTAAATTAAGATGAATCCACCAAAAAGAAAACAAACATTTATGGATAAGTTTGATTGTAAAATATCAAAAAATAATGATGACAGAAGTACTGATGGTCAAAATATGTCTACTCCAACTTTAGCAAGTTTGGATACACAATGTGAAGTAGCACATTCTAATTTCTAAACTACGGGTGCTTATTCATAAACTTCAATAACTTTTTATTCTTGTATTATTTGGCTTTATGATAAATTATCGTATTCTTCATCTCAAAATCGACTGCACGTTGAGCACGCGGTGTGCGATAGGCGAAAGTAAACAAAAACCAGATACAAATTATTGCCTATTCTGCCCTGCTACCAAGAAGTGGAGTAACTCCAATATTGTGAAAAGTGAGGTTAAATAATATTCTTATTAATTGAACTATCCCGCGTCTTTTTTTACTAAGGTAAAATTCAGTAAAAACCACTAAAAACTCCTTTAAAATTGATTATTGTTTCAAAGATATTCTAGAATTCAGGTAAAATACATAGCAAAAGTGCAGTAAAGCCATATACTAAGAAGAAAAACAGCAAGTCCATGGATTTACTGCATTATTTCTTGGTAATCAGATTCCTATAAGTTTTACATGCTCTTACTGTATATTGCCTTAGTATTTAGTAATATTATGTATATTGTATAAAATAACTTTTTGACATAACATAGTCTTCAGAAAAATATCTTTGAATTTAGATAATTCGAAGCTCTAACCATGGTTATACTTCATAATAATATAGTATTTGATTAGATAAGATTGATTACTCCTAACCTAACAACTGACGAAGATGATACTACCTATCTCACTGTTTTGGCGGTTGTATCTAGTCACTATCCTGTTATAACAATATTTTATTAATCTACCTTTCTATCTTGATACAAGTCAGCATCTAGTCACTATTCAGTATTTTTATTGTTATTAATCTTATATTATACCCACCAACCTATGTTATAACAATATTATATTATTAACCTACCTTTATTTATTGATACAAGTCAATCACTACTTTTATTGTTACCTATTAATGCTATTATTATTATTATTATTATTTATAGTAATCAGAAAATAAAGAAATTAGGTTTTAAAATGATTAATTACTAATTAGTGTTTTTATCTGATAAATTTACAAATCAATCTATAATAATATTTTATTAGGTATACCTAATTATGATATTTTAGTTTAAATTTCGTGTACTTGGGTAATTATTTAATTTTATAAATATAATATAATTTAGCAGTATTCATATTTACAAGTAGTTGTTTACAAATTTTGTGATTATACTGCATCATCCATCACTAAGGATAAATATCCTTGTTTTGATGGACGAGAGTATCTAAGAAAAAGAAAAAAAGAAAAAGAAAGAAATAACATACTAATAAAGATAATGATAAATTAATTAATAATAATAGTAAAAATTTGAGTAAATTATTATCAAAATAGAACACAAAGTACAGTTTACATGTGAACAGTTTTACTATAGATAGAATGTATTTATTAACCAACTCTTTATTAAAGACTTATATATTGTAAATTTTTGACAGCTTTTTATGATGAGAGGGAGCTTTTAATATAGTCTAAAGCCAGTTATTTGATAGCTGTTATAAAATTTAGAGATGTTTATTTTCGGAAATATTAAATATTCAGTTCTTGTATTATAATTGTGATTAGTTGTTTGCATTATGTTATTTTGAAAGAGGTAGAATAACGTTTTCATATAATATAATTATTTTATGGAAAATAGTTTTGTCTCAGAGAACAGTTGATTAGTGGAGAAAAGTCTTGGTTTGCGGAATATAATTTTTAAAATGGTGTTTTGGGTTGTTTGTATGTTATTTGTATATGTTTGCGAGGCACCACCCCATGCCACTATTCCATATTCTATTATTGATTGAGATAGGGCGAAGTAAGTATTTTTTAACCAATGTGTGTTAAGAAATTGTTTTGCCATAGTATAAAAGGTATATATAATTTACGTAATTTTAAGTTGAGTTCAGAAGTATGTAAGTTCCAGCGTAAATTTTGGTCAAATATAACTCCCAGGTATTTAGTATGATTTGTTCTATTTATATGGGAACAATTACATTGCATATAGAGATTACAATTGGGGGCATGAATTTTTAAAGTAGAAACATTAGGTGTAGTTCTTGATGTATTAGAAAAGGTTAGAAAGACTGTTTTATTATTATTTAAGGTTAAATTATTGTTTGAAAACCAAGAAGCTATTTTCATAAAAGAGTCTTCTGTTTTTTTTTGTTACCGATTCCCAAGTGTTATCGGATACCAGTAATGCTGTGTCATCTGCGTAAGAGTATAAGTTACCATCAATTTAGAGGTTTGACAGTCTTGTGACATATATAATGTATAATAAAGGAGATACAACTATGCCTTGAGGTAGGTACTCCTAAGGACAAAGTTTTACTAGAGCTATATTTGATACAAATCAACTGCTTTTATTGTTGTTAATGCTATTATTATTATTATTATTTATAGTAATCAGAAAATAAAGAAATTATGTTTTAAAATGATTAATTACAAATTAGAGTTTTTATCTGATAAATTTACAAATCAATCTATAATAATATTTTGTAAAGTATAATTATGATATTTTAGTTTAAATTTCGTGTACTTGGGTAATTATTTAATTTTATAAATATAATTAATAGGCTTTTTTTACTCGTAAAAAATTACTAACTTAATCAACTTTATATTTTAGTTTGACTTAGTTTCTCAGTAGAAGGCTGTTTTAGAGTGCACATAATATAAAAATTAAGAATCATAGGAATGGATTTACTGAATTTTGTAAATTTAATGTGGGTTATTTCTAACGTAAAAAGGCTGTAACTCCTATGATATGTTTAAAAGTGGTAAAAAACATACAATAAATGAATAAAGTACAAAAAAAAATATCAAAAAATAACTTGAACATCTATAGAAAATAATTTATAAAAAAAAATAACTTCTTGGTTAAAAATTAAAAAAACCTTTAAACACAATTTCCCAACATTTCACATTTTGGATTTACTGCACTTCTTGGTAGCAGGGCAGTAATTGGTATTAATGTATTATATATTATTTTTACGTTTTACAAATCACCACGTCATGTCAGTACGTTATCTGAATCGATTAAAAGTTCTTAAATCAAAATGGCAAGATATACAGCAACTTAAGGCAGTGCTACCAAAGGATTGTCATCAGTTCTATGACCAAATAAAATCTTTATAATTTAATTATCTTAATAATATGTAAATAATTTGTTTAAATATTATTAATATTAATTTTATGTTAGTAGATAAAATTCTTTTAATTTTAACTGCTCATGCCAGAACTGTATGTTTTTGTTTTTGTTTTATACTACCTATAATGTTAATGTAATTTATATTTTAATGCAATTACCAACGAGTAGTTCAAGACTGTACTTGTAATAAGAGGTACACAATTTATTTTAAATGAAAATTATGCTCTTTTTTTCTAAAATTACCAGTGAAAATGTTCAAGACTGTACCAGTATACATAAGTACATAATTTTTTTTATTTTAACTGCTCATGCCAGAACTGAATTTTTTTGTTTTTGTTTTATTCTATAATGTTAATGTTATTTATATTTTAATACAATTATCAATGAGTAGTTCAAGACTAAACTTGTAATAAGAGGTACACAATTTGTTTTAATATTAAATTTTAAATATTCTTCGAAAATTAAAAATAATATGAAAATTATGAAAATATGAAAATTATGCTTTTTTTCTAATATTACCAGTGAAAATATTCAAGACTGAACCAGTATACATAAGTACATAAATTATTTTTATTTTCATTTATTTTGAATTTTAATTAATAAAAATAACAAAGATATTTTATATTATTGTCTATTCAATTTATAGAATTTTTATGACAGAATTTTTTGTCAAACTGTAGTAAAAACCCATTACTTAAAATCTAATATGTCGCATACATCTATGAAAAATACGAAACAATACCTCGTAAGCCATAAATAATCATTACCAATAATAATAATTGGTTAATTTATAAAATAATTAAAATATAACTATAATTTATAGATCATTTTTATATATTTGTAGCAAAGTTAGAAAAATATTGATTTTATAAACACCTTTATGTGTTTCCTGAAAAAAAGTAAATTTTAGACTTACCGACGATATACGATTTACATCAGTACACCATCATTGAAACCAAATTTGCTCTTGAGTTTTTTTAAGGATTTAAGATAAGACATATACTATATATTTTTATTACCTACATAGTGTATGAATAGCAGTAGTTAATGGCAGTATATTTTTGATTTATAGAATGGCCCCTAAAAAACTATCGGGTGCACAAGATAGAAAAAAAAGAATAACGATTTAGAAAATAAATTGTTAGCCACTCAATGGATAAATAAATCAAATCAAGATAATTCTTCATCTAATTCGACTATTAGTTGTAACAAAACCATAGTAGTGAAATTGTAGAGGAAATTGTATATAATTAATCGATAAAATTAATATAATATAATAAAATTCTACCAAATGGTGAAAAGGTTCATGGCTATTGTACAGCAATAAAACTAAATGTATACATTGCTTTCCGTGTATGCTTATCGCAAACAAAACAATGACTTCTCCATCAATAATAGATCCACAAAAAAAGTTTAATAATTGGAAAAAGTTAAATCCTAAAATACCTGACTAGGAGAATAGTAATGAACACCGTGCAAACAGGTATGTTTAAATGGGCTTAAATTTAATTAAATAGAAATTAAATGCATTGTGATTTATGATTAATGATAAATAAAATAGGGGGCGAATATTTTTAATTTTGCCCTGGGCGCCAAATATTAACGGCTCTGTCGATAATATTCAATAGTTGTTGATAATCGTCGATTGTCGATCGATCTTTCCATTCTCCTTTCAACGAATAATTTCTAATGAAATTAGTAGGTAAACTTTTGTCAAAACCATTTCTTTTGATTTTTAAAACCTGACGTAGGTATACTTGTATTATATTTATTATTATTTTTGTGACAATTTTAATTATTTAAAAATAACGGTATGTGTTTTTTTCAAAACTCTATTGAGACTATATATTTTGACATATACTTGTATATTATAATTTGAAATAGTTAAATAAATGATATATTATAATATGCAATAACATAATATTTAAATACTCTGATTTAATTGTGCCTATATTCGACTGTATTATTATTATTTACAATGCTAAATAAGATCTGCTGAAATTGATACACACTTGTAGGACGATAAATCATTAATACTCATAACTTTTACAATTAACACCCAATCATGCTTTCAAGTTGTGATCACGGTTATTGTATTCACCTTAGATCATATACTATGAATGGGCCCATATCCAGATAATTTAAAGCACATATTAGCGACAAGTATCTGAATAAGATACGTACGCCATATTTATCAATGTGAATTTATATGTAACCATAAAAATGTCAGAGACTCGTGGCATATATTGTGTACTTCAAATTGTGTACACGAGTGAGCTGGGTATGGCTCCATCCATAGAAGTAATTGATCTAAGCTTAAGGTGTCTACAATCAAAGGAACAGCTTTATAATCAAACACTGAAGTTAGGCAACCCACTCAGGATCTTTTTATTCAAAGTGTCCTAATAAGTCATAAGAAGGTTAGTTGAAGCTATGGTGATGATAGATGACTATCATCACTGGTCGTGAGCTTTGCAATGATCTTTTGCTACCAACTATAGGTACAGGTATTCGATATTGAAAACATAACAATGAAAGAAAATATTTAAATATTATTAAATTGGTTAGGTTAGGATAGGACAGGAAATTAGACGTTAATTTATTATTTATCATAGTTTTTAACACGATCTTAAAGACTGTCAGATAGAGTTGTACCAGTGTATAGGCAATTAAAAGCTTAAATAGTGCCAGCTTTAATTAATGATTTTTTTACCACAACAAATTATAAAATGTATTTTAAAATATAACAAAATATTATTTTATAAGAGTTTACGAGGTTTTCAATACTTATAAGGTTTTATAAATAGAAAATGTATAAATTCAATATAGTTTTAATTTAAAATACCGTTTTGTGTTTTAATATCATATTGTCGAAGAATTCTCAAGGTTTCCTTCCCACTTAGAATTTACTGTAGACCCAGATTAACCACAATATTATTTTAAATTAAACATTATTATATGTCCTTCATAAATTACAATTACATACAAGAGTCTGCGCAGGACCTCTTCCCATTTAATTTTATTGCATCCTTAATAAATCACATTAATTTTTATACATTTTCTAAAACACATATTACGGTTATTATACACCTCTGATCATAATAACTGTTGGTTTATTTTAATGTAAACAATACTTAGTTTTTGATTATAGTTAAAATGTATTACAATATTTAGCTTCCAGCGTATTCTCTTGTATAGTATTATTATTTCATCCAGGTATTCCTCGTAATTTTTTTTTTTTTGATTAAAAATAAAAATCAAAAAATTCAACTACATATAGTAGATTTTTTTGTATAAATGTTTTTTAAGACTAACCAGATGTACCTGGGACTGCACTGAGTACCTACCTGTGTACTTACTATATAATTTAAAGTCCTGGAGGTTATAGACAGCAAACTCTAGTTCGTTTAGCTATTTATATTTTTAGTTTTTTTTTCAATAGTATTTAAAGCATTTATTTTTATCTACTTTTTTTATACTTCTTATAATGCATTTGCCTGCAGGCCTTCGTGTTCCCATTAATTTTTCTTTTTATATATATTTAACTTAATTTTGATCTTTTTATAAGGATTTTTAAACTTATATTATAATTTAAACTTGACAACCTGGTGCCATTTGTTTTTGCTTTATGATATTAATTTGCCTGTTAATAAGCTGCTCTTGGTCATTCTATAAGATTTCTTAAACACTGAAAACCAGATGTCTTCTAAATTATTTTTAATTTTTTTTTCTGGTTTCTAAAATGCATTTACCTGCGGGTGCAAACACCCACCTCCAATTTTTTTTTACGAGTTTAAGTCTAGTTCAATTCTTTCAACATTTCTTTGATGAAGTCATTGGCATCAATACCTGGTTCCCTATAAATATTTCTTCTTAGATAAGCTAATTATCGAGAATAGTTTTTTCTGTTTAAGAATCTAGAGGTTTTTATTTGATATCTTCAGTGTCCCTACATTATATTTTTTTATTTTTTGATTTCTAAAATGCATTTGCCTGCGGGCGCCAACACCCTTCTTCAATTTTTTTTTTTATGATTTTAAACTAGCTAAATTTTTCAAACGTAGATTACCCGGTTCCCTATAAATATTTCTTCTTATATGAGCTTATTATCGTGAATAGTTTTTTCTGTTTAAGAATCCGGAGATTATTGTAGTTTGCAATTTTAAATATTAGCTCCTACTGTATAATTTTTTCTATTCTTCTTTTTTTTATTTCTAAAATGCATTTGCCTTCGGTCACCTACACTCTTCTTCAAATTTTTTTTTACGAGTTTAAGTCTAGTTCAATTCTTTCAACACTTCTTTGATGAAGTCATTGGCATCAATACCTGGTTCCCTATAAATATTTCTTCTTAGATGAGCTAATTATCGAGAATAGTTTTTTTCTGTTTAAGAATCTAGAGGTTTTCATTTGATATCTTCAGTGTCCCTACATTATATTTTTTTCTATTTTTTTTTTTTTTATTTCTAAAATGCATTTGCCTGCGGGCGCCAACACCCTCCTTCAATTTTTTTTTTTTATGATTTTAAACTAGCTAAATTTTTCAAACGTAGATTATCCGGTTCCCTATAAATATTTCTTCTTATATGAGCTTATTATCGTGAATAGTTTTTTTTGTTTAAGAATCTGGAGATTATTGTAGTTTGCAATTTTAAATATGAGTTTCTACTGTATAATTTTTTCTTATTTTTCTTTTTTTGTTTTCTAAAATGCATTTGCCTGCGGGCGCCAACACCCTCCTTCCATTTTTTTTTTTATGATTTTAAACTAGCTGAATTTTTCAAACGTAGATTACCCGGTTCCCTATAAATATTTCTTCTTAGATGAGCTAATTATCGAGAATAGTTTTTTCTGTTTAAGAATCTAGAGGTTTTTATTTGATATCTTCAGTGTCCCTACATTATATTTTTTTCTATTTTTTTTTTTTTGATTTCTAAAATGCAATTGCCTGCGGGCGCCAACACCCTCCTTCAATTTTTTTTTTATGATTTTAAGCTAGCTGAATTTTTCAAACGTTGATTACGATACTTAGTAGCATCAATAGTTTTTTCTGTTTAAAAAGCTGGAGATTGTAGTTTTTCTATTCAACTATGAGTTTCTACCGTATAATTTTTTCTTTATTTCTAAAATGCGTTTGCCTGCGGGCGCCAACACCCTCCTTCAATTTTTTTTTTTATGATTTTAAACTATCTGAATTTTTCAAACGTTGATTACGATACTTATTAGCATCAATAGTTTTTTCTGTTTAAGAATCTAGAGGTTTTTATTTGATATCTTCAGTGTCCCTACATTATATTTTTTTCTATTTTTTTTTTTTTTTTGATTTCTAAAATGCATTTGCCTGCGGGCGCCAACACCCTCTTTCCATTTTTTTTTTTATGATTTTAAGCTAGCTGAATTTTTCAAACGTTGATTACGATACTTATTAGCATCAATAGTTTTTTCTGTTTAAAAAGCTGGAGATTGTAGTTTTTCTATTCAACTATGAGTTTCTACTGTATAATTTTTTCTTATTTTTCTTTTTTTGATTTTTAATATGCATTTGCCTTCGGGCGCCAACACCCACCTTTAATTTTTTTTTATGATTTTATGTCTAGCTCAATTCTTTCAACATTGATTACCTGATGACCTCATAATAATCATTCTTTGATGAAGTCATAAGCATTAATAGTTTTTTCCGTTTAAAAAGCAGGGGACTGTAGTTTTTCTATTTAACTATGACTTTCTACCGTATAATTTTTTCTTTATTTCTAAAATGCATTTGCCTGCGGGCGCCAACACCCTCCTTCAATTTTTTTTTTATGATTTAAAGCTAGCTGAATTTTTCAAACGTTGATTACGATACTTATTAGCATCAATAGTTTTTTCTGTTTAAAAAGCTGGAGATTGTAGTTTTTCTATTCAACTATGAGTTTCTACTGTATAATTTTTTCTTATTTTTCTTTTTTTGTTTTCTAAAATGCATTTGCCTGCGGGTGCCAACACCCTCCTTCCATTTTTTTTTTTATGATTTTAAACTAGCTGAATTTTTCAAACATAGATTATCCGGTTCCCTATAAATATTTCTTCTTAGATGAGCTAATTATCGAGAATAGTTTTTTCTGTTTAAGAATCTAGAGGTTTTTATTTGATATCTTCAGTGTCCCTACATTATATTTTTTTCTATTTTTTTTTTTTTTTGAATTCTAAAATGCATTTGCCTGCGGGCGCCAACCCTCCTCCTTTTAATTTTTTTTTTATGATCTCAAGCTCCCTGAACTTTTCAACCTTTGATTACGATACTTATTAGCATCACTAGTTTTCTCTGTTTAAAAAGCTGGAGATTGTAATTTATCTATTCACCTATGAGTTTCTACTGTATAATTTTTTCTTATTTTTCTTTTTTTGATTTTTAATATGCATTTGCTTCCGGGCGCCAACACCCACCTTTAATTTTTTTTTATGATTTTATGTCTAGCTCAATTCTTTCAACATTGATTACCTGATGGCCTCATAATAATCATTCTTTGATGAAGTCATAAGCATTAATAGTTTTTTCTGTTTAAAAAGCTGGAGATTGTAGTTTTTCTATTCAACTATGAGTTTCTACTGTATAATTTTTCTTATTTTTTTTTTTTTGTTTTCTAAAATGCATTTTCCTGCGGGCGCCAACACTCTCCTTCAATTTTTTTTTTATGATTTTATGTCTAGCTAAATTCTTTCAAACATTGATTACCTGATGGCCTCATATATAATCATTCTTTGATGAAGTCATAAGCATTAATAGTTTTTTCTGTTTAAAAAGCTGGAGATTGTAGTTTTTCTATTCAACTATGAGTTTCTACTGTATAATTTTTTCTAAATTTTTTTTTTTGATTTCTAAAATGCATTTGCCTGCGGGCGCCAACACCCTCCTTCAATTTTTTTTTTATGATTTTAAGCTAGCTGAATTTTTCAAACGTTGATTACGATACTTATTAGCATCAATAGTTTTTTCTGTTTAAAAAGCTAGAGATTTTAGTTTTTCTATTCAACTATGAGTTTCTACTGTATAATTTTTTCTATTCTTTTTTTTTTATATTTCTAAAATGCCTTTGCCTGCGGGCGCCAACACCCTCCTTCAATTTTTTTTTATGGTTTTATGATTTGTTAAATTTTTCAAACGTTGATTATCCGGTTCCCTATAAATATTTCTTCTTAAATGCATTTATTAGCATCAATAGTTTTTTCTGTTCAAAAAGCTGGAGTTTGTTGGTTTTTATTTTTAATTATGAGCTCCCACTGTATAATTTTTTCTTAATTTTTTTTCATTATTTCTCCAATTTTTATTTTATTATTTTTAATATCACTATAAATATCAAATTATAATCTCTTGATTCTTAAACAGAAAAAAACTATTCTCGATAATAAGCTCATGTAAGAAGAAATATTGTTTTAAATTTTCAATTCTTAGATACAAAAATCGAACATTTTATAAATTTTTAACTTCAAAATAATTTTTCAAATTAAAATTTGATAAATTTTGTCAAAATTTGATCCTTAAATGCTTATAAAAAAAAATTGTGCCTATGTATTTTTAATATTTTTCAACTGATATTGTAACAATATATCAGGAGTTTTGTATTAAATTTATACACTTTTTGGCCCAACAGATAAAACTTTATTGATATTTATAGAAAAAAAACTAAAAAATTTAAAACTGAGAATGTCCGTAAACAGCTCAAAAAGAGTAAAAATATTTTCAAAATTGTATGGTGTATAGGAAATGCTAATATAAACATTCAGTAAAATTTTAATATTATAAGGAATCTTGTATCACATTTTCATATCTTAGATTTAAAAAGAAAATTTTTATGAATTTATAACTCGAAATAATTTGCAAATTATCGTGGTTTTTCCATATTTTGTCATTTTTTGAAATTTAAATGCTTATAAAAAAAAACTGTAGACTAACGATTTTAAAATTTTTTTATCTGCCTTTGAAACAATATACTAGGAGCCTTCTATTAAATTTTCAAGCTTTTTTATCAAAAAAAAAAAATGGAAAATTAAAATGTCCGTAAAGAGCTCAAAATAAATCAAAATATTTTGAAAACGTTATGGTGTATAGAAAATGCTAAGATAAACATTCAGTCAAAATTTCATATATCTACGGTCATTTATTTTAATGTTATACCAAAACCAAATTCAATTTTGTGAAAAATCAATTTTGCGTAAAAATTCCCGTTATCCTTAATTTTTCTTTTGTTTAACCCGGCGCTTTTGAAAACTACCGGGAAATTTAAATTTTGACCTCCCCAATGAACCAACGATATTCACTTTCTGATCGAACAAGATACTGAAATTGAAAATCATAGCATTATTTCAAAAACTAATCGTGTACACAGACACAAAAAAAATTTAAAAAAAAAAAAAAAAACACACATCATTGTAAAATCAATACATTCATCGTTCCACTCAGAATCTAAAATTAAGAAAAAATTATACAGTAGGAACTCATATTTAAGAATGCAAACTACAATCTCCAGGTTGTAAGAAGAAATATCCCTTATCCGGTAATCTATGTTTGAAAAATTCAGCTAGACATAAAATCATAAAAAAAAAATTAAAGGTGGGTGTTGGCGCCCGCAGGCAAATGCATATTAAAAATCAAAAAAAGAAAAATAAGAAAAAATTATACAGTAGAAACTCATAGTTGAATAGAAAAACTACAATCTCCAGCTTTTTAAACAGAAAAAACTATTGATGCTAATAAGTATCGTAATCAACGTTTGAAAAGTTCAGCTAGCTTAAAATCATAAAAAAAAAACTGAAGGAGGGGGTTGGCGCCCGCAGGCAAATGCATTTTAGAAATCAAAAAAAAAAATTATACGGTAGAAAATATAATGTAGGGACACTGAAGATATCAAATAAAAACCTCTAGATTCTTAAACAGAAAAAACTATTGATGCTAATAAGTATCGTAATCAACGTTTGAAAAATTCAGATAGTTTAAAATCATAAAAAAAAAAATGAAGGAGGGTGTTGGCGCCCGCAGGCAAATGCATTTTAGAAATCAAAAAAAAATAAATAAAAAAAAATATAATGTAGGGGACACTGAAGATATCAAATAAAAACCTCTAGATTCTTAAACAGAAAAAACTATTAACGATAATAAGCTCATATAAGAAGAAATATATATATAGGGAACCGGGTAATCAACGTTTGAAAAATTTAGCTAGTTTAAAATCATAAAAAAAAAATTGAAGGAGAGTGTTGGCGCCCGCAGGCAAATGCATTTTAGAAATAAAGAAAAAATTATACGGTAGAAACTCATAGTTGAATAGAAAAACTACAATCTCCAGCTTTTTAAACAGAAAAAACTATTAATGCTTATGACTTCATCAAAGAATGATTATTATGAGGGAACCGGGTAATCTACGTTTGAAAGAATTGAGCTAGACATAAAATCATAAAAAAAAAAATGGAAGGAGGGTGTTGGCGCCCGGAAGCAAATGCATTTTAGAAAACAAAAAAAGAAAAAAAAGGAAAAATTATACAGTAGAAACTCATAGTTGAATTGCAAACTACAATAATCTCCAGCTTTTTAAACAGAAAAAACTATTGATGCTATAATAAGTATCGTAATCAACGTTTGAAAAATTCAGCTAGTTTATAATCATAAAAAAAAAAATTGAAGGAGGGTGTTGGCGCCCGCAGGCAAATGCATTTTAGAAATAAAGAAAAAATTATACGGTAGAAACTCATAGTTAAATAGAAAAACTACAGTCCCCTGCTTTTTAAACGGAAAAAACTATTAATGCTTATGACTTCATCAAAGAATGATTATTATGAGGTCATCAGGTAATCAATGTTGAAAGAATTGAGCTAGACATAAAATCATAAAAAAAAATTAAAGGTGGGTGTTGGCACCCGAAGGCAAATGCATATTAAAAATCAAAAAAAAGAAAAATAAGAAAAAATTATACAGTAGAAACTCATAGTTGAATAGAAAAACTACAATCTCCAGCTTTTTAAACAGAAAAAACTATTGATGCTAATAAGTATCGTAATCAACGTTTGAAAAATTCAGCTAGCTTAAAATCATAAAAAAAAAATTGAAGGAGGGTGTTGGCGCCCGCAGGCAAATGCATTTTAGAAATCAAAAAAAAAAAAATAGAAAAAAATATAATGTAGGGACACTGAAGATATCAAATAAAAACCTCTAGATTCTTAAACAGAAAAAACTATTGATGCTAATAAGTATCGTAATCAACGTTTGAAAAATTCAGATAGTTTAAAATCATAAAAAAAAAAATTGAAGGAGGGTGTTGGCGCCCGCAGGCAAATGCATTTTAGAAATAAAGAAAAAATTATACGGTAGAAACTCATAGTTGAATAGAAAAACTACAATCTCCAGCTTTTTAAACAGAAAAAACTATTGATGCTAATAAGTATCGTAATCAACGTTTGAAAAGTTCAGCTAGCTTAAAATCATAAAAAAAAAACTGAAGGAGGGGGTTGGCGCCCGCAGGCAAATGCATTTTAGAAATCAAAAAAAAAAAAAAAATAGAAAAAAATATAATGTAGGGACACTGAAGATATCAAATAAAAACCTCTAGATTCTTAAACAGAAAAAACTATTCTCGATAATTAGCTCATCTAAGAAGAAATATTTATAGGGAACCGGATAATCTATGTTTGAAAAATTCAGCTAGTTTAAAATCATAAAAAAAAAAATGGAAGGAGGGTGTTGGCACCCGCAGGCAAATGCATTTTAGAAATAAAGAAAAAATTATACGGTAGAAAGTCATAGTTGAATAGAAAAACTACAATCTCCAGCTTTTTAAACAGAAAAAACTATTAATGCTTATGACTTCATCAAAGAATGATTATTATGAGGCCATCAGGTAATCAATGTTGAAAGAATTGAGCTAGACATAAAATCATAAAAAAAAATTAAAGGTGGGTGTTGGCGCCCGGAAGCAAATGCATATTAAAAATCAAAAAAAGAAAAATAAGAAAAAATTATACAGTAGAAACTCATAGTTGAATAGAAAAACTACAATCTCCAGCTTTTTAAACAGAAAAAACTATTGATGCTATAATAAGTATCGTAATCAACGTTTGAAAAATTCAGCTAGTTTATAATCATAAAAAAAAAAATTGAAGGAGGGTGTTGGCGCCCGCAGGCAAATGCATTTTAGAAATAAAGAAAAAATTATACGGTAGAAACTCATAGTTAAATAGAAAAACTACAGTCCCCTGCTTTTTAAACGGAAAAAACTATTAATGCTTATGACTTCATCAAAGAATGATTATTATGAGGTCATCAGGTAATCAATGTTGAAAGAATTGAGCTAGACATAAAATCATAAAAAAAAATTAAAGGTGGGTGTTGGCGCCCGAAGGCAAATGCATATTAAAAATCAAAAAAAGAAAAATAAGAAAAAATTATACAGTAGAAACTCATAGTTGAATAGAAAAACTACAATCTCCAGCTTTTTAAACAGAAAAAACTATTGATGCTAATAAGTATCGTAATCAACGTTTGAAAAATTCAGCTAGCTTTAAATCATAAAAAAAAAATTGAAGGAGGGTGTTGGCGCCCGCAGGCAAATGCATTTTAGAAATAAAGAAAAAATTATACGGTAGAAACTCATAGGGACACTGAAGATATCAAATAAAAACCTCTAGATTCTTAAACGGAAAAAACTATTCTCGATAATTAGCTCATCTAAGAAGAAATATTTATGAGGGAACCGGGAAATCAACGTTTGAAAGAATTCAGCTAGACATAAAATTATAAAAAAAAAAATGGAAGGAGGGTGTTGTCGCCAGCAGGCAAATGCATTTTAGAAATCAAAAGAAAAAAAAAAATAGAAAAAAATATAATGTAGGGACTCTGAAGATATCAAACTACAATCTCCAGCTTTTTAAACAGAAATAAATATTGATGCCAATGACTTCATCAAAGAAATGTTGAAAGAATTGAACTAGACTTTAACTCGTAAAAAAAAAATTTAAGAAAGGGTGTTGGCAACCGCAGGCAAATGCATTTTAGAAATAAAAAAAAAAAAGAATAGAAAAAGATTATACAGTAGGAGCTCATATTTAAAATTGCAAGCTACAATAATCTCCAGATTCTTAAACAGAAAAAACTATTCACGATAATAAGCTCATATAAGAAGAAATATTTATAGGGAACCGGGTATTCTACGTTTGAAAAATTCAGCTAGTTTAAAATTATAAAAAAAAAAATGGAAGGAGGGTGTTGCCGCCAGCAGGCAAATGCATTTTAGAAAACAAAAAAAGAAAAATAAGAATAAATTATACGGTAAGAACTCATAGTTAAAAATAAAAACTACAATCTCCAGCTTTTTAAACAGAAAAAACTATTGATGCTAATAAGTATTGTAATCAACGTTTGAAAAATTCAGCTAGCTTAAAATCATAAAAAAAAAAATAGAAGGAGGGTGTTGGTGCCCGCAGGCAAATGCATTTTAGAAATAAAAAAAAAATTATACGGTAGAAACTCATAGTTAAATAGAAAAACTACA
>NC_042496.1:31096183-31135695 GCF_005508785.2 Acyrthosiphon pisum
ATCATGCTTTCAAGTTGTGATCACGGTTATTGTATTCACCTTAGATCATATACTATGAATGGGCCCATATCCAGATAATTTAAAGCACATATTAGCGACAAGTATCTGAATAAGATACGTACGCCATATTTATCAATGTGAATTTATATGTAACCATAAAAATGTCAGAGACTCGTGGCATATATTGTGTACTTCAAATTGTGTACACGAGTGAGCTGGGTATGGCTCCATCCATAGAAGTAATTGATCTAAGCTTAAGGTGTCTACAATCAAAGGAACAGCTTTATAATCAAACACTGAAGTTAGGCAACCCACTCAGGATCTTTTTATTCAAAGTGTCGTAATAACTAAATCAACTTGGTAGTTTCAGACAAAGAGTCGAGTGGCCTTTGCAATTCAAGATTCTTTCATACGTATTCGACATTGTTAACCTAACTATTGTACCTTCACACTCTTTCAAGTCCTTCTTCCCCCTTCTCACACAATTATACAGACTCAGCCACCCTCTTCCCACACCTCCATATATGATGGGTATTCTGTCTATCCATCTCTTCTTAAGTCTTCTCAACCCTCACTTTCCCTCTACATTTACATCTTTATTCACTCTCACTATACCTTTATCATACAGTGACTTCGGTCTACCTCAATCCAATCTCTCTTATATTCGCTACAGTATATATATGCCACTCCACAACACTACACTACCTTTAATTAATAAATTGCCTGTTACCTATATCTTCCTTTTTCCCTTACACACCCAACTTAATATTCTCATATCTGCTACACACAATCAGCTAACCTAACCTTACCTTACATTTTTTTCGTCTTTTCCTTTCATACGCCAAACATTCTGAAATCCTGTTGACCTCTTTCCTTATCCTCGCCATATCATACACTTCCTAATTCAGTCTCTAGTCACCTACAAGCCATTGTACTTGATGATCGGCGAAAATATTTAAATATCATTGAGCCAACTCAAAAGAATTACATACCAACAAATATCACACCTGACCAATTTTCTAATTTTTATCACGACTTTATTGATAGCCAGAATAGTTTTATACCGGTACAGTTACAATACAAATAATTGAAAAGTTATGAGCAATACATCCCCCGATCAATTAACAATAATAAAAAGAATTCTACTGAAAAATAAGAAAATACATACCCCGTGTCCGAATGAAAATCTGCTATAAAACTTAGTCTTCGAAACACTGCAACGTTCGCACATTCCCAGTCTGCTTATGATATATTATTTCCAATCTTCACTGACGAATACCATTTCTGAAATAACACGAAGCATGCAGTAAAATGTTCAACAACATTGTTATGACCTAAGCGTTACAGATATTTTATTTTATACATATATGTATAATGTTTAATTTGTATTATACATATGTCATATATATATGCCTTTAACTATCATGTGTTAGTTTGTATTTTAAAGCAGACTTCCGGAGAAATAAATGTTTTGATTTTACAATGATGTGTATAATATACACATATTATGATTCACGTAAAACGATTTTCTTCTTTTATTGTTATTCGAAAACTATAAACCGTCGGTATTTAAAATTTCCATCAAATATTTAAACTATCATTTTCTGTTCATTATGAAATGTTCAAAATATTTCGACTCTTTTTCAGTGATTTATAGACATTTTAATTATGAAATGTTTTTAGTTCTGTATTCTATAAATGTCAATAAAATATTATTCGCTGGGTCAAAAAGCTTAAAAATAATACAAAGTTCCTCGTGAGCTATATAATAGCAGTTAATAATTATTAGAAATACATAGGCACGTTTTTTTTTTATAGGCATTTAAGGTTCAAATTTTTAAAAAAATCATCATAATCTTGACAATTTGCAAAATATTTTGTAGTCAGATATTCACACGAAAATTTCTGTGTTTACCTATAATATGAAAATGTAATAAAAGATTCCTCATAAGTAGTTATAATAGCAGTTGAGAAACAGTAAAGATCCATAGGCACGATTTTTTTTTATAAGTAATTTAAGTTCATTTTCTAACAAATGTTCGACTTTTATTGCTAAGGATTGAAAATTTAGAACAAGAATTTTCATAAATAGTTTGTACTGTTACCAAAAAATCTAAATAATCTATGAAAAACACAGTTAATTTTTACCGACATTATAAGTTCAAATTTGGACGAAATTACTCATTAAAACAATGAATAATGATTTTAGTTATTTTGTTGTAATTTAAAAATAGTAGGTATTCGTGGATTTATGGAACTTTTTGGGTATATTATTAGAATTTATATACACGATGACATATTCAAATGTAATCTTTTGGGCAAAAATGACTTAAACTACTGTTATACTAAAACCTAATAGTAAAATAAATTACTTTAACCACAATATTATTTATTAGTTATTACTGTCTTTACTCAGAATCATTATTCGTTTGTTTGTAAGATTTTTAATAATTTATACATGGATTTATTCTTATTATTATTAATTACAGTAGGTATGTTTATTTTATTTCATACAATTTATTCAATACTATACCAATAAAATATATTTGTTAATTAATAATTTTTGAAACATTGTGTTCGAGAAAATGAAAATAAATTTTATTGTATTAGAGTCTTGTAATGTACCTACCTATGTGTAAAAAATAAATTTATTTAATAATAACTGTTTAATTTTTATGCACATAATAGGTATAACGCATTCGTATATGTATTACACTATTTATATATTATATACCTATAATACGACTATACGAGTATATGAGTATATTATTCATATGTGCGCACACGTCAGGATAGGCAGTTGACCATTCCGTGAAAATTACTTTTATTTGTGCATGGTTATACGCCCTTAATCCCTATGATACAGATATTAGGTGAACAATAGAAGTTAAGTATGTTACAGTAAATTAATATTTACCTATAACTTATAACGTTGTATTTGGAAAACAAATCACCAGTTATAAATTAAAATTGTATATAATATCTTATGACTATTATCAGTAATAACATACTATGTTTATATAAATTAAAACAAAACATAATATATGTATATACTTCTGCAAGTTCCCTTATATAGGTACCTATGTACTTATTTATTATAACTATTGTAAGATTAAGGACTGGAAAAACGACGACGACGTTTATATCTCGCGTAGGTATTTTATAAATTTCTTGTTCGAAACTAAAATATGAGCCTACAACACTTGGATAGCACATTTTTCGTGACATTAAATAATTATTTTAAGTCTTAAAGGTACATTTAAGCCCCAAAAGAATATGAAAACAAACCTTCTTTAATTATCGACTCTTTCGGTGGAATCCGTGACGTGAGTGAACTGCGACGCGATGAGGAAACGCTCCAGAATACAGAACTTTTAAAATAATATTGTGATTTATGAAAAATAAGATTATACGGAACGCAGTAAGTTTTATGCTCATAATATCTGCTTTGCATACCTATTGAAATTTTAGAATTTTTAATCCACTGTGTCTTCTGCAACGACTTTGAGATTTGCCATAGAATATAAATGATAGATATTATACTATGTACTTTGTACGTCAAATATGATGAATCCACGGATATAATAATATAATGCAACTTTTTATATCAAAGAGTTTCGTGTTAAGATACAATTTGTTCATTGAAATTTAATATGACAATAAACCAGAATAGTTTATAATTTGGAATTTGAATTATAATTATATAATAATATTAACATAATGCCTAGGTATGTATTATTTAAATTATTATTTTCGTTTATTAATTTAATTATTGATTAAGATGGCGAATAGATATCAGTAGTACAAACATATTTTTATAAGAGCATATTAATATTATTAATAATATATTATATTAATAATTTTTGTATTTTATGAATCACTTAGTAAAAACGTGATAGAGCTAACATAAAGGTATACAGTGAATGCATCAAATTTACAGTAGGTACTGACTATAACACCAACTAGATTTTTAAAATTCCAAGTCTATCATTTTTTCCGAATACTTACTGCTGATTACGAAATTAATAATTATGATTTAATATGTTTATTTTAAATGTATCGGATATATTTTAGATTTTAGACTCTGAGCGGATCGATGACTGTTTTAATTTTACAATGATGTGTTATTACTTATTTAATTTTGTTGTCTGTGTAAACGATAAGTAGGTATACTTAATAAAGATTCAATTTTCATAATATTTTATTTTTGGCACTCAGTATGTAATCATGTGTTTATTTTTAATTTAGTTATAGGTATTTAGTAAATAACAATAGGTACCTATACGAAATCGTGTTTTCGGATAACAGTTTATTGTTCGTATTATTAGGTACCTACACCATACCTAAAAGGGAATTAAATTTTGTAAAATTTTGATTTGGTAGGTGTAGTGTGCATAACTGATGTACAAATGTCCTTTTGGTTTTTTTAAGGCTGCTGTAAGATTAATTTATGAGTATCCTTGCATTCAATTGTTAGGATTTTTTTATATGAATAGTTATTTCATAGAAAATATTTACATATACCTATATATAAATCGATCAGAAACTATTTACACTGAATAATGTTGATAGTAAAAAGCTATTAAAATATCTATTATTTGAATTTATTTGTTAAAAATAATTAGGACCTATAGCAGTAATATTATCATTACCTAATCTTGTTCCTTTCACAAAATGTTTTTTAATTATTCTTAATTCAATTTAGATTTAGCAATCAAGTGATCTCTGAATAATCATTCAATGATGACTTTTATAGTTACATTCCCGGTTACATTAATATTTAATTGGATTATAAATAAGAATAAACTACAGTTTCCAGCTTTTACTACAACATTATTTAATATTTTTAATTTTTAAAATGCTGTATGCACCTTTTGCCGGTGATTTTACACGTAATATAATAAAATCGATACTAGTATATTACATAACCCGTTTTGAAAACGCCCAGAAAAGAGTTTGTTTTAAGACTGCCTGTCTTATGATAATAACTTATTTAATTTAAAGTGCATTGTTATATTGTATTGTAATGAAAAATAATAATTATAGTAAAATATATAATTGCAAAACATTTAATACCTATCATTAGCCATCTAGGGTATAAATTACACTAAAAAAACTCTAAGTATGCTAATAAAATTTATGAGGTGTATAATGTATTTATGTATATTGTATATAAAATATTATAAAGATTAATAACGTTATATTGTTTTAAATACTTCGCGCAAACCTAAGGTGATAGTTGACACCCGGCGTAGCCCCTCCCCTTGCTACGCCACCAATAGGTAAATAGATTATGTAGATAATATTAATATTATTATACGTTATTATACACATTATGCAAAAAGGTACGTATTAAACTTGGCGTGGTGAAACGAAGACGGTCTTTGGACTGTTCGGTCGCGCGTATTTTATATATTGCGCTTTTGGGATTAAACTTATAAATGCTTCTAAGTCACCCAGTTAACAGATTGCCCGTGGCAATAAATTTTTAATTTAAGTCTAAAAAGTAAATGTAAAATAGTAATAATACCTATGAAAACAAACTTACACGTAAACATCGACTCTTCCGGTGAAACCTATAGCTACAGTGCCGTCGTCGCCGAAGAAACAGCTATCGTCATCAATCTTCATCTCGTTCCGAACTGAAACTTGAAAGTATCGAAATATTTTTATGAAATTAACCTGATCATAACGAAACGTGCGAGTTTGTGTTAAGACTTACATTGTGATATATACGGCTTAACGATCTGTCCGTTTATGTTGATGGCTAGTTATTTTTTTGTTCACTCAAATCAAATACAATATATTTTACCTGCTTATAACACAATAGTGTTTGCTAAAATTATTAGAATTGTTAATCGTCGCCGACAAATTTCGACAATTGACGATTGCCATAGTTATTATAAAATATATTATTTACTACGATAAATCCATAGAACTTATATATTATACTCAGTAGGTACCTATACGGTATATCGATAAAACGTATGTTTTTTTTACAGAAATCTTTGTGACCTGCAATGCACCTATTCTGGTATCTTTTTCAGTTATAGACTATAATTCACATGCTAGATTTAACTATACAGACTGGTCCGCAAGTCTATATAGCTTCTAATTCTCCCGCCAGTGCCCATAGACACAGTGTTTGAGAATTTATATTTGTTTGGTATCTGATTTAATTACAATATGAATTATTATAAGTTACCTATGTATAGGTACTCAGGCCACGGTGCTACTATTCTACAGCACATAATATAGGGCCGCGGGCTACGGTTATGTAAAAATAAATGTATATATATTAAAAACAATCTAATAATGCTTGCAGGTTCATTACTAGTTAAACTTAGTATAGATAGCACGGTAGGTCATAAATCATGATATTATGTTTAATTTAAGACGTTTGACTAAAATATTTTATGTCAATAATATGAATCAGTACAAATGTACTGAGCGTTCGGCAATTGGCAGCATTATTCTATTATCACAAAACACAGTGGAAATATTCAAAAATAAACACAAAATACAATATAGGAAATATTATAACGTACTGCGATGACGGCCCACAGTGGTCTGAAAATGAACATTAGAAAGTCTTAATTGACTATTATTAAACTTGGAAAACTAAAATTATTTTTTACACATTAAAGATATAAAAGTTGAAATGCCATAAATTTTTATTACATTTTTCTGAATTTAAAAGAATGATATTTATTTTATTTTTCCGGTCTAACAATATTCTTTTGGATTCTGAGCGGAGCGATGAATGTATTGATTTTACAACGATGTGTGTATTTTTTTTTTTCATTTTTGTGTCTGTGTACACGATAAGTAGTCGAAATAATGCTTCGATTTTCAACTTCAATATCTTTTTCCATGGAAGAGTGAATATTGTTGGTGCATTGGGGATGTCAAAATTTAAAATTCCCAGTAATTTTCAAAAGCCGGGGAGAAACAAACGAAAAATTATTGAAAAACGGGAATTTTTACGCAAAATCGAATTTTCACAAAATCGATTTTGGTTTCTAGTGTAACTTTAAAACAAATGACTTTGGATACATGAAATCTTTACCGGTTGTTTATATTTGAATTTTCTATACATATTTTGATTTGTTTTGAACTGCTTAGGGACATTTTCATTTTCCAATTTTATTAATTTTTGTTTCTACGAATGTTAATAAAACTTCATTTGCTGGGTAAAAATGCTTGAAACTTTAATACAAGGCTCCTACTATATTGTTACTTTGACATTTGAACAATATTCAAAATCCTTAGTCACAGTTCTTTTTATAAGCATTTAAATTTCAAAAATTAACAAAATATGGAAAAATCAAGAAAAATCAAGAAAAATTAGCAAATTATTTTGAGTTAAGAATTCAAAAACATTTTTCTTTTTAGATCTAAGATCTTAAATTTTAATACAAGATTGCTTCTAAGAAAATCTAACTTTATAAAAAAAAAATGTCTATAAGAAAATCAATTTTAATTTTTATGAGCGTTTGATATTCAACTTTGTACAACAATGTGTTCGATTTCTCATGTAGCGATTTTCTTATTTTGTTGTAATTCAAAAACGAATAACTGTAGATTTCACTGAATGTTTATTTTATCAATTCTCATACTTGATACAATTATCAAAATATTTTAACTTGTTTTGACCAGTTTACGGACAATTTCATATTTCAAAAAATTTTTTTTTTCTATTAATATCAATAAAGTTTCATCTTTTGGGCCAAAAAGGGTAAAAATTTAATACAAGGCTTCTGATATATTGTTACAATAGCAGTTGAAGAATATTAAATATACATAGGCACAATTTTTTTTTATAAGCATTTAAAGATCAAATTTTTACAAAATTTATCAAATTTAAAATTGATTAATTATTTTGTAGTTAAAAATGTATACAATGTTCAACTTTTATATCTAAGGATTGAAAATTTAAAACAAGATTACACGTAAGTAGTTCATTCTGTTACCAAAAAATCTAAAAAATACATTTACACAGTTTATTTTTATAGTCATTTTAAGTTCAAATTTGGACGAAATAATATATTAAAAAACCTATAGAATTACTGTTTTAGTTATTTTGTTGTGATTTTATAATATTATTCGTGGGTACTTGAAACTTTTAAAGCATACTAATATTAAATCTATGATAGTATCACGGTTTGTTGTTGATGTATAACGCGTTATAACTTATAAGTACCTAATGGATATTGTGATATGATTAATTTGGAATTTGTTATAGGTACCTATTATAGGTCAATTTTTTTTTTAATACGTGCATAGATATAATAGTATTTAATATGTCTTATACCTAGACTGACATACCGTCTCAGGTGAATTTCCCTGGCATCCCCACCTCGGAATTTTGGAACAAAATTGAGAGCCTTTTTTGTTCTGCGTTTGTGCTGCTTTGTGCCCGAATTTGAGCGTTTGTGCAGCAAGCCCCGAATCTTAACGAATTTTTCAAGGTGGGGGTGCCACTGAAATGACAGCACTCTCACCTCGAATAATTCGAAAATATAAAAAATTTTTAATCGTTCAATGCAATTTCCAAGATAAAATAATATAATACAACACTATAAACAGTAAAAATAGGTACTTAAAGAAAATTGTTTTAATTTTTCAGAGCCAGAAAACTCGGGATAAAACTTTTTCAAAAGAAACTCTGCAAACTGAAACTTTTGACTATGTATAGTGTAAAAACGTACAAATATTAATTTTCATTCACATTTGTATTATTTAAATTATTAATTATTATTTATTTAATTGTATTTAAAATTAAAATAATAATTGAATTACATATTTCAATGCATATTTCAGTGCATATTACTTTTTTGTGCATATTTTCGTGCATTTTTGATAATATTTTTTAATGCATTTTTACATGCATATTTTCATGATTTTTCAATGCAACAACTTCCGAGCCCTATTATAACGTACACCGTATCTTTAAAAAAATAATAATTAAACCAAGCCGTTACCGTTTGCCCTAAATTAAGTTAGGTAAACATAGCATTGATTATACTGTATCAGATTTTGAGTGGAGCTATTTATTTAACAATGATGTGTGTTTTCTTTATTTTTCATTTTTTATCTACTTACACGATAAGTAGTCGAAGTACTCAAACTAATCTTCAGTTTACAATTTCAGTATCTTTTCCGGCGGGAAAGTGAATCTGTATATAGTTGGTGCATTCGGGAGGTGAAAATTTCCAGTGGTTGTAGGTAGTTTTCAAAAGCGCAGGGAATAACAAAAATAAAAATAAGAATAAACGGGAATTTTTACAAAAAAATTGTTTTTGTTTGAAATCATTCATAAACATTTTTTTCTTGGGTATATCTAAGATTTGAAAACGTCATACAAATTTCCGCACAAGTTAGACTACATTTATAGAAAAAAAACTACCGGAAAGTCAAATTAATTTTTTACGATCTTTTGAAGCTAGACATTGTTAAGTTCGTCACGTTGGCTACACCAATCCGGTCCCTGTTATCAGCATTATGTTTGTTTACGTTTCATTGTTGTTAAAACTTAAAAGTCTTCAAATTTAAAACAGAATATTATTCACCATTTATAAATTATGATGAAGTATGAACTATATCTATATAATAATAGTATAAAGTATAATGCTGCGGTCGTTTTCCAATTGAATTGAAAACTGTCTCGAAAATTCCACTGTTTTACTAACTGTTGACTCAATACTCGATAGTGCGTTCTTGCCACCGTTGCAACAATGATGTGAGTTCTGTGTAGGTGTGTTTAAATGATTTTTGTGAAAAATAAATAGCTAAACTTTTATGTCTTAAACATAATATTAATATGTAGTTAGTCACAACCTGATGTTTATGTTGTAGGTGGACCGCTAAATAATTTGTGTTACGAATGTGTCCTAACATAAACGTTGTGTTTCAATTCATTGAAAGATTGTAGTTCAATGGATTACGAGTTCAAAATTAAAACGGGCAATGAAAGAGCTAAAGTGGAAGAGCTGTTTGAGTACGAAGGGTGTAAAGTTGGAAGAGGTACATATGGTCATGTCTACAAAGCCAGAAGAAAAGATGGGTACGTGACATATTATGCAAATGTTGAATAAACTATTATATTGTGATTAGAACATAGTTTCACTATTATGAAGGGTCGACATCACAGAACCTCAATAGATATTATTGTTTTGATTATTAATATTAAATACTAAATATATTTTAGTCAAGAAGTACATAATTTGGTTTGTATTTGTTTATTTATTTTAAACCTCTATTGACAGTTATTGAATTCTAGGTTACAACTAAATTCTAGGCTACGATTAAATTTATTATTTTAATATTTAATGTCTATTAAGTTATTAATGTACTTAACTTATCACTGATGGCAGTACAAATTGTTATTTGTGAATGTAATGATAATATCTGTATAGCCTAAAAAACAAAATGTAATTCAATTATTGACTATTGACTTGAAATATTAGTATAATTAGTATAATGGTAGGTGTTGTATGTGAATTTTAGTTATATAATATTAAGTAAATAAATAATATTAGATTGATAGTCTACATATCAGAAGAATTATTTTGGAATTCTAGAATAACTTGTTATTTTTTTATTCAAATTGTCTTAAAAAGTTATTGAATATGCTAACTTGTTTAGGGACAACAGTAAAGACTTTGCTTTGAAGCAAATTGAAGGTACTGGATTATCAATGTCAGCCTGTCGTGAAATTGCTGTTTGTATTTATATTTATATTTTACGATCTGTTGTAAGTTAAATAATCCAATACATTTTTTTATTCTAGTTGTTACGCGAATTGAAGCATCCAAATGTAATAAATCTAATTAGAGTATTCTTGTCACACAATGATAGAAAAGTTTGGCTGCTCTTTGATTATGCAGAACACGATCTTTGGGTAAGAATCATTAAAATTATAAAATATTATAAATTATAATTTATTGTTACTATTTCTTTTGTATTGTCCATACATTAGGTATGGAAATTAATTTGTGTTTAAATCTTTATTGTTTATATATGATAAGTCGTTAATAAATAGTAGTGGTTGACAAAAATAGTTAAAAGGACGGTATATCCACATGCGCTGTCTCTGTCTTACTAACGCGTAACATGGAAAATTTTATGTTCTGAATAATCAATTTAACTCTGTTATGATTAATATTAGAGCGAATTGACCTATTATAAAATTTAAGAATAAAAATAATATCTTGCTAATTTCATAGTTTTTTTTTTTAGATATTAATGTTTTAGCAAGTTACAAGTATTTTAAAAATTAGAACTGTTTATGCATTTTAAAATACAAATATAAGAATTTAATTTTAATTTTAGGTTGTATCTATGTTATTACTATTCATTGATAAGAAATTAATATCGTTTCCAATTGCCCCTATTTTCATTTATCCCACTTGACCACTTTTAATTGTAAAAAAAAATTATCACTGATAAAAGTGTATTATTTATAAAAATAATATAGTAAATGCATAACAAAAAATATAAATTAATTTAGGTATGTAAGAAAATATTTTAAAGATAAATAACCATAAAAAAAACTTAATATCCGAAAAATATTATACATTAACAGACTTTGATATTATTCAATATAAACATAAAATGTTACATTTTGTAGAAAGTATTTTTGGTAAAACATATTTTACAGATATTAATAAAATATATTTTATGAGTATATAAACTATATTCAGTAATATTTTAACAGTTACATTTAATTAACATTCTATTGTGTTTTAGCATATAATTAAGTTTCATAGAGCAGCAAAAGCAAATAAAAAACCAGTAATGGTTCCCAAAGGAATGGTTAAGTCTTTACTGTTTCAAATCCTTGATGGAATACACTATTTACATTCAAATTGGGTTTTACATAGAGACTTGGTAAATATATTTTAAACTTATTTTAGAACTTTTGATAATTATTTCAATTTTTAGAAACCAGCCAATATTTTAGTAATGGGCGAAGGCCCTGAAAGAGGACGTGTAAAAATAGCTGACATGGGGTTTGCTCGACTTTTCAATGCCCCCTTAAAACCACTTGCTGATCTTGATCCAGTTGTAGTTACTTTTTGGTATCGTGCTCCTGAGCTTCTATTAGGTGCAAGACATTACACAAAAGCTATAGGTAACTATATTTTAAATCATACAATTTTCTTATAATTAAAACAAGCATATAAATAATATACTTTGAATTGAAATTATATTTTTGCATAAATTCCTTAATTTTATTATTACGAGTTCTTACATTTTTTTCTGTTTTTTACCAAAATTAAATTATTATTTTTATTTTCAAGTTCTGAAACAGAATATTTTTATTAAAATATTGACAGTATCAATTTCAATTGTTAATCAAATAAACCAATAGCTAATATTTCAATATAATATTATATTATCTATTAATCATAGTGTATTACTATTAATAATTTTATTCGTTAAATATAATTTAGATATTTGGGCAATTGGTTGTATATTTGCTGAATTACTAACATCTGAGCCCATTTTTCATTGTCGTCAAGAAGATATTAAAACAAGTAATCCTTACCACCATGATCAATTAGATAGGTAAGTTAAAAGTTTAAAACTATTCCATTGAAAACATGTATATTATAGTTAGGTTCATTGATGAGAAATAACACAATTGTATGAACATATTCATTTTGTGTTTAATGCATAATATAGTTTAGTTATAAAGAAATGAACGTTAACTAAGTTATTATTTTTATGATTGTGAACTTATTTGATTTATTCATTGACCTGTTAACTTTCATAATTTATTTATAACTTATAATTGATATTTCAATCTACACATTAACATTGAATTAGTAAATTCCAACAGACAAATGCACTGTATTTTATCAAAGAAACAATATTGAATTTGAGTGGATAGATCTACATATTTTAATTAATTTGCAGTTTGTAGAACAAATTAAGATTATATTGAATGATATTAACTAATAACTATAAATATTATATCTCGTGATTTGCATAAAATTGAGTATTTCCGTGAAGAGTTATTTTTATAATTCTTTATTAGAAAAATACAATTTTGTCATAAATATTTACAGATTTGAATAAAAATCATCTGCAAAAAGTACATTATATATTATTGACAGTATTAGTACGGTAAATACTACTTATTTTATGAATTATTATGAAACAGTTTAAAAAATATTAGAAAATTAAATTAATCTATAATGTTTTTAACACTGAACAGAATAGTATTTGATTAAAATAATAAAATATATCATTTTAGCAAGTTTTTAATAGTGTTTTAATTATTACCCTTGTTTATATCATAAAGTTCTATGCCATTTTTACATTAGCAGTATGTTCGATACTAAAATTATTATACCATCTTAACGTGTATACCTATGCTGTGTTTTAGAATTTTTAATGTAATGGGCTTTCCTCAAGAGAAAGATTGGGAAGACATAAAGAAGATGCCAGAACATCAAACTTTAATGAAAGATTTCAAACGATCTAAGTAACTATAAAAGATATTAATAATTAAAAAAAAAATATATTGTTATGTTTAAATTAAACAAGTATAAGTCATATTAATTAGCTTGTTATTTTAAACTATTTTAGCTATTCAAATTGTTCTCTGGTGAAATATATGGACCGACATAAAATAAAACCAGATAGTAAAGCATTTCATTTGGTAAGTAAAAAATATGATACATTATAAACATGATCGTTACCACAAAGCTAATGAAACGAGGAGCTTATCTTTGGCCTTGGAAGTATGTACAATAAGAAAATTCGGGGGGTTGCAATGGTTATTGAGAGTTTACAACACCATCCGTATAAAACACGGAGTAAGATATAAAATGTGCAGCCAAACAAAAATACAGGTACTGCTAAAAACATTTAATGAACAGTGTTGATGTTAACAGAGGAATCTTTTGCGGGCTGTCAACCGCCTACCATGTCGTTTCCAGTCTATTATATCTTAGTTCATAATCATTCATTAATCATTACCAAATAAATTATTATTTCCATGTTGATTTTGTTTTAGTTACAAAAATTATTACTGATGGATCCAAATAAAAGAATTACTTCAGAACAGGCTAAACAAGATTCATATTTTCAAGAAGATCCGACACCCACCTCAGAGTATTTAATTATTTATTTTAAGAAAATTAACTAAAAATGTACTCTACTTATGTTATTTTTCTTAGTGTTTTTGCTGGATGCCCAATACCATATCCTAAACGAGAGTTTTTAACTGATGACGATCAAGATGACAAGGACAAACGGCAACAAGCTACAAATGTATGTTTTATTTATTTTTTTATGAATATTAGTACATTTTTGTTTGATGTTCTTGTAACAAACCATAGTTACAATAAGTATTTAAGAAGTATTTATAATAATCGTAATATTCCGTTTCAAAATAATGCAATTTGTAATATTTGGAAATTAAAGTATATTAAAATATTAGATAAAAGCCACACAAATATTTAATTAATTTACCTCTCACATATGACATATTTAAAATTAAAATAATTTTCATCTGCAACATTAAAAATAACAATACTGTAGGTATCGATTATGCTATACATAATTTGACCATGTGATGCATATTATGTAAAATGTAAACAACAAATATGAGTGTCACATAATCTTAATAGTTATGGAATGTAACAGTGAAATGGATTAGCACTATCTTACACGCATGTAGTTTGTGGTATAGTAAAATTGTTGTCTGCACTTCACCAATTTTTATTACAACAAAACATTATAATTACCCTTTTATAGTAAAAACAATGCCAGTTCTATGCAAAAATGCAAGGAACTCAATACTTTTGCACCACAAAACATTATGATATGTTATTTCAATATATTTATTTAATACTGCTATAGTGATTACTGATTAGTGAGTAGTGTTTTTTACAAAGCACAAATATAGATACTAGTATACTAATATCCGTGTTACAAAGTAATTTTATTTTAGTTGTGTACAGCTTGCATAGGAGATTTGGGGTTTTTTGTGTTATTTTTTATAGATAATTATATTTATAATTGAATAGGTACATAAATGTGTTTGCCATTTTAAAAATAAAAATAAAAAGTCATGGGAATCATTCAAATTCTCCCCCTGTAATTATATTACTGTACCATAAAATAATATTTTGAATGTATTTACAAAAAGTGAAGCACAGAGAGCAGTTACTTACTACAACATATAGACCAGCGGTCCCCGCGACGTGGCCCTCGCTAAAACTGAATTTTATATTCTAAAATCCAACATTCTACTCTCGAGTAAATAAAATAAAATACTTATATTAAAATAATATTTTTTAACTTTTATAACTTATAATATTATCATTCAAAATGTAACTAGAAACTAGGAATCTTTACACCTGGGTCACAGGTAAAAGAATTATGCCTTTTTATTATTTACTGCATGCAGCCTGCAAGTAATTTAAAAAAATAATATTTGGGCCTTTCCAAATTCCTAATGGGGACTGCTGATGTAGAATATAGAAGAATACTGATGCGTCTTCTTAATTCTTCTTTTTTGGTTTAATATGTGTTAGTTTTCTATGTTACTTGTGTGAGAGTAAAAAATAATTTTAAAAGTGTGTTTCCCAATTAATTTAAAAGACCATGAAATAGTTTAAAAAAAAGTATTTAATAATTTTATAGAGGTGCCTTTGTAATATTATTCTGATAAATCACCACCATAACTACCAAAATATCACAATTTTTTAAGAAAATAATTAAATTGAAATTTGAAAGAGATACTTGAACCAAGAGATACCTCAACCATCGTATACACATTATGTATGATTATAATTTTTTCAATTTCATGGTTTTTTACTTGTATAAATTTGCTCTTTGATTTTTCTATTGCTTTACAAACTATAATTCTTTTAACAAATACATATTTATAAATCATCATATTAATATATATTAACTGCATGCTCTTCAATAATTTTATGACTTAAATTATTTTGCTAGATTTTTGCATATGACCGTGGACGTTACTTAATCGATAGTTCTAACACTCGCATTTATAATAAGAACAATAGTGTCAGGCCTAGAATTGACAGTATTACCCAGGACCATCGTAATAGCTTAACCAACAACGCTTATGTTAATAGTTTGCACAATTGGCATGGCTTAAGTCACACTACGCTAGAGGTAATACACATTCAGAATTAAGTTTTTAATAATATTGGGTTTTAATATTGGATGTTACATTTATTACATGCAATTAGGTACTGTACTTACTAGATTTACAATTTCTTATAATAGATATATGCTTATACAGTTATTTTTGGTTACATTGTATGTTGTATATATTGATTATTTTATATTTACTGGTATGTGGTATTGGTATAATTATTTATTAATTTTTCAAATATTTTTCCTGTTATAATGGATCATATTTTTGATTTTTATAAAAAATATTATTATAAGAATTAAGTAGACACATTTTATTTTTGAACATTAAACGTATACCTAGTATAGTATTATGCCATTAAATGTACATAATATTATCTTTTATTCTTGAGTATTTTTTCTGTAGTATTGTTGGTTATTTTACATAGTTTTATTGTAACTACATTTAAAAAAAATATGGTATCTAGTGTTCTTTAGTTAAAGTATTTAATATCTGAATTATAGACATTTGAATGGGTATGAATTAATTATTACTAAGATCAGATTAAATAAAATTAATCAAATAATTCTCAAATTTAAAACTTGTATTAAAATGTAATTCATATTTAATTCAACATTTTTACTATCTAATCAATCAGATAAAAGAGATTTAGCGGTGTTACAATTCAAGTTGTTTATCATAACTTCTCTATTTAATATTAGTAATTTATTAGAAATTATTCATAATAAATTATTATTTTTAATATATAAAATAATTTGAAATTGTTGGGATCCTAGACATAATATTTAAGTTTCTTATTGTTGATTAAAAATACGAATTGTATAAAAAGTATCTAGCGGGCTGTTTTTTTAAAATCATTTAGCAAAGTTCATTAAGTATCAATGATTATATTTATTATATCATGTTACTGTATTATTAAATTGTAATAATAAGGGTGCACATTCTGATCAGTCGGGCAGTCACCATAGTCATCAGCAACAACATGCTGCTAATCAAAAACGTATGCGCATGAATGGACTTGGTCAACATCCGAGTGTCAACCCAGGGACGGTGATGCCACCTACCGTTCAACAACAACAGCAGCAGCAGCAGCAGCAACAACAACAACAACAACAACAACAACAACAACAACAACAACAACAGCAACAGCAACAACAACAGCAGCAACAACAACTACAACAACAACAAGTACAACAGCAGCAGCAGCAACAAGTGCAGCAACAACAATCTCAACATCCACAGCAGCAGCAACAACAACCACCACAACAACAGCAGCAACAACCACAACACCCACAACAACAGCAACAGCAACCACAACAACAGCACCAACAACCACAACAACAGCACCAACAACAACCACAGCACCAACAACAACCACAACAACAGCACCAACAAGACTTCCATCATGTGCCTCAACACCAACAAATGATGTACTCTCAGGTCAATCCCAATGGGCCGGGTCCAAATTATTCACAAAGGTTTTGAATAAATTAATTGATATAATTTTTACACTATTTGACTGATATATAGAATTATTTACTAACCTTTATCAAGTACATGGAAACTAGGTTGAACAGCATACCTAAATATTTGGTGACTAAGGAATTTATTCGAACCTTCAGGTACAAAAATAGAAAAATTATAATTTTTTGAAGTTCAGATTGTTCCATGTTATTTTTTTAAATATGATTAACTAAAATTTGAATTCATATGTCATATCTATACATGTATATTAATTAATACATTATTTTACTTTTATATCACAGATATTTGTGCTCTTTTAGTTTCAAAGATATTTAATACTTTTTTGAAAATGAATTATTAATTATTAGTATTACTATATATATATATTATATTATGTACATATTATAATATATTGTATAATAAAATCTACTCTGTGGTACCAAAGTTAATTTTTTCTCACTTGATAATTATTAATAATCCATCTCTAATCCACCACACCATACCTTCTCAACCCTTTTCAATTTAACATTTTCTTTAAATCACTCAAAATTAACCATTTATTTATCATTAATCATTATCAAAAATAAAATTAGTGTAGTATACTAACAATGTGTACTGTTGTACCTATTTCTAAGTTGTATTGTGTGACCGAACTAAACTTCTAACTTATATCTTCTATATACCGCAGATAGATAACTCTATAATCTATCCAGAATAAGATAACACCAGATTTACATAGCAAAATCGGTTCTGATCGCAGCCGCCTGGTGTCGTCTTATTCTGAATAGAGTATAGATATTGAATCTCAGCAGTTTTCTATGATAATATCAAAGAAACAATTATTAAAATATGATATGGGCTGCTATTTTTAAAGTAGAGAATAGTAGAACTACTAAAATAATAGTTAAGTATAGACCCATACATTGTTTGTCGCCGTCTTGCACACGCATGGCATTCACTAGTTCACTAGTTTCAATAGTGTGCTGTTAGTTTTGATACCAGAGTGAATTGACCTATTATAAAACTTTTAGGTAAGAACATTATCTGCGCTTAAGTGTTGCCCAATTTTTCGAAATTTTTATTTTCAAGCAAGATATAGGTATATGAAAAATCAAAAAATCAAAATTCTCATATCACGCTTGAAAATTAAAATATCGAATAAAAGCCAACGCTTAAGCACAGATGATGTTATTATCTAAAAAAATTATAATAGGTCATATCACTCTAATATCAAAACTAACAGCACACTATTGAAACTAGTGAACGAAAATTTGCTATGTCATACGTGTGTAAAACGACGGAGACAACAAATGCATGACGTATCCTCTTATTGCATAATGGGTGCCAGGTCCCCGATAAACAACACTGAATACCACACACCTATAGCTCTTGGTGACTGAAATAGGTTAAATCAGCGCGACTGCATACACATTTCATGGATCCTGTTATGAGTTCCGAAAAACATATGAATATTATACGTTTATATTAGTCATTCGCATTTAAAATGGGTATCTAATTATCTAACGTCAAAAGTAATTTTAATATTACTATATTGTAGATTAATGTTTAAACAATTTTAATTGTTATTAAATATTATTGTAACACGGCGTTCTGGATAGGCATTTTAGGTACACAGCTGTCGTGCGTTCAGATAATAACAATAATATGATATTATATTATGTCATAATATTATTTTTAGTAAATTTTATTACAAATAAAGTATATTATTATTATTATATGAGTATCAGAGAGTACCTATATATGCGATGCCAGGTGAAATAGATATACATATAAGTAAATACTTTTTTTTTATGACTGGAACAATAATAAGCAATGTAGTTTTAATGTTCAATGGCACAATCGTTTTATTTATATTGAATGGCGAATCATCGATATTCATACGATTATAAATGTACATCCATACAGGTTACTATCTATATAATATATACAATGTGTTTCACAATTTCACCAAGCATGCTCACCCCTTTTTCCCTTTAATAATGAATTTATTCAAAATCTAATTTTTAAATACTTTAAATATACATACTATTAAATATCATATTATTTTCAAATTCTTGAAATTTTCTTGTACAATATTGGAGTGTCCTATGGAGATAATAACTTCGATATTTTCCAAATAATAACCTTTCTTTTTTATTGGAAATTATTTAGTGGATGATTTGTCTGAAAATGTTGACGGATTGAAATAAAAACACAAACTAAGTATAGTTGTTTTTGAGTTTTTCGACTTTGTTAATATTGTATTTAATTAACACTAGGTTATATTTTTATAAAACCATTTTTAAGAACTATACATTATCATTAGTGCAAACAATTTACCTGATAAATTCAATTTTCAAAAAAAATACTCACTGAATAACTCACAGTAAAAAAGCGAGGCTCTAATTTGAAAAACAAAAGTGTGTAACGTCACATGGCAATTCAAGAAGTAGAACAAAAAAAATCTGAAGAATTTGAAATTATTATAAATTAAAAGTATATTCAACAATTCCAAAAATCATAAATTGAATAAATTCATTATTAAATGAAAAACTGGGGGTGATCATGCTTGGTGAATCCATCTATACATATGTATACATGTATTTCAGCAAATACTGAAACAACAACGGTCGAGTTTTCCACAAACTTATTAGTTATTTAGTCTCGCCGCTGCGCGAGAGTCAAATATACCATATTTTACGTATTTACTGAGTATGTAGTATATTAAAAATATATATTATTATTCGGGTTTTCTAGTTTCTACTCATCGTTAGCGATTAGCATCTTCTTATTTTACTATATTTTAATATTATAGTTGAGAAATTGTTTATTTTAGTTGTGTTTGGCCGGTGAAAATTAATGACGAAGAGCAGCCGAAGTATTTTTTCTATATTATATTATTAAGTGTCAACATTTAACCACTATGGTATGATAAAAGTCCGGAAATAGAACCGGACGGCGAAGACAGTGGCGTCAACCACGACAACGGTGGTTTACACTATTGAGATACCGTAGATACTACAACTACGGTACCTAGTTAACATTATTATTATTATCCAAACGGTGAATATTATATTATAATATATTATGCACATTTCATTCAACGAAATTAGACGATTGACCACTTCGTGTAATGCATCCTCGCGCGACGATCGCAACGCTCCGCCCTCCACGCCTGACAGACGCCTCGGGGTCGTCTGGTCTAAAATGAATGCCTGGCTGGAAAAGGGGGTCACACCAGCCACAAACGTCCTTGAGTCAATTGATCGAATCCCTTTTTTCCTCACCTTAGTGACGGTGCTTTTTTTCTACCCTCGCTGCACTCACAGCACCCTTCTCCACCCACCACTTGCCTCGCCAAGACTGTTGTATCGTTCTTTCGCTCTTGCTCTTTTTCACCTCGTGGTGTCAGTGCCGTCTCGACCGCACACGCAGAAGACATTGTACAAAAATAGCGATCACCAATCATATTATTTTCAACTGTTATTAATTTATGATATTAAATAATATCTGCTGCAGGTTACGTTTTGAAGTGCTACAATTAAAGTCGTACTTACAGGAATAAGCATGGGAAGAAATCTGGATAGTGGCGGTGGAGAATGGGTCTTATTTTTTTTAAATAAATAAATACGAAATACTATTTTTTCTCGCTTCACTATTTTATTATAAAATATAAATATTATAATATCATCGTATATAAATCACTGGTAGATTACCTATAACTGGGTATAATTGCATAGAATTATACAGTACATACATTATGTAAACACGTGTATGGTATAGTCTATAGATGTGGTCGAACCACAGCCGATTATTGTTATTGTTTATTAGTTTACTATATTATTATTATCATACGGTCACAGTAGGTTTCTTGTGACTTGTTTATGGTCGCTATTATACTGTCATGATACATTAGAAATACTAATTAATACAATATTATGCTCTGTATAGAATGTACATGATATAATCGTATGACTACCGTACACACAATTAATATAATATTACTTAACGTTTTTCACTGTATCCCGGAGTATAACATATTATTATTGTAAATTAATAATGTGTAAAAATGTTTATTTTTTGTTAGTAGATATTTAAAACTCACCGATAAGAGGATATTATCGTCTGCAGTGGTGAGTTGGATATTAATATATTATAATATTGTATTTATTAATGAGATTATCTGGATGGTCAATTTATTATTATTATTAAATCATCAGAATATGACGTACTTTGCTTCATCTAATCGGTTAATTTCGGATACGATTCTTCCGATATTTTCTTGTATAGCTTCCAACGGGGAATTTTTATAACGTAATATGATTATGTTATAATTAACCTACTATACCCACTGTTTACGTTTGACTGCGATGTCGCAAATGAGTAGATAAACACTAATTACTAATTACTAAGTACTTTCGGACCGTCCGAACATTTAGGTAGGTATAAGTTATAACGCTTTTAATTTTGCGTCGAAACACATTATATTTTCAAAATTAATACTTACCTGATGGATGTTTGTAATAATACACGACACGATTAGCAGAAATCGTAAATTAAATTAGGTATTGTCTAACACATAATACACAAGTACCTACACAACTTCCGTTCCGTCGATCTTAACTTATTAATTATTATATTAATAATAATACGCGCACCACTACGTGATACAATACTAATATTGTTTGCCTGCGTAATTATTAATTATTATCGTCTGCCGACCTTCCATGTACCTATTTTACCACCGTGCACACATTGTATTATATTATTATAATAACGTTGTTTGAACGATAATTAATATAATTATTGAGTAAATATAGTATATGTACTAAATATTAATGGATCATCATCAGGTATCTTCTCTTCACATACCACCCACGGCGTAAATTCAGGGCCGTATTTATTTATTTATTTTTATTTTTGCGTCCTGGGTCAACAATATTTGAACGCCCCCCCCCCAAAAAAAAAAAAAAAAATTAATCCGTTTTTTGATTGTTTAGTTGTAGTTATTTATTTAAGAAAATGTTGTTAAAAACACATCACGATGTTACATTATTTTAATTACTGTCAAAATGTATAACATACAAATATTGTAATCTATAAAAGAATTACAAAAAATAATAGTTATCATTGATTGACAAAATGAGTAAATGACCCCAAGTGGCCGTATCATAGTTAAGCAATGCAAGTACTCAAACATATTCTTACCTAAAAAAAATGTCATTTATATAATATACACCGGCGCCTGGCCACCCGGGGCTAATATCCGTGTTGCCCCCCCCCCTTAAATACGGATATACTATATTAAATAGTACCTAAAATATATATTTGGCAAAGGCAAGAAATGAACGATTTCAGTCGCGGCCGAGGTTTGCGTTACGAGCCGACAGTGCTGTAATGTATCTACTATATCTAGGTATGTACAGTGTGACAATTAGAATTTCCATATATTATTTTCACATATTATGTACAAGTAATCTATGTACATAAAAATCTAACTTGATTTTGGAGACGAAGAAAATCGGTTTGTTTGTTTGTTTATTATTGTTATTATAATTATTATTATTAATTATTTATTTATTTGTTTGTACTTGCATTTTTCCATTTGAAATATAGGTATATTATTCATTGAATAAATAATTTATTGTTATATATTTTTCTACCTTATCTCTATTCTACAATAAAAAGAATAAAATTTATCACTCCAGTGGTTGAATTCAAAATGTAGGATATATAATTTTCAGGAATTAGCAATAACAATAACTACAATATGTAATTATATTATATTATTTGAATTGTCAAAAAAAAGTCTTATTTTTTAAAATTAAATTATAAAAAAATTATTTCTTCCGGAGGAAGGTCGGGCAGCTAGTAACTAATAATACGTTCCAATAAAGGGGAGGCAGGGAGGTCCGGACTTCATATATAACAATTTGTTTCTTGAATGTTTGATAATTTATGATGGTGTAAAAAAAACTAAATATTATCACGTTGAATCTAATATTCTAATTAAAAGTAAAATATATGGTCAATAATGTAATTTACAAAATAAATAAATTATACAAATATAGTTGTAAAGTTTCACACGTGTCAGTCAAAAATTAGGTTTTTACTTTTTTGATAGATACCTATACCTAAAAGCTTTTTACTAATTCTAACCTTTTTATTTTATTTTACTTAAATTTTTAATCAGATATTATACTATATTGTCAATTTTGGTAGTTTTTCGATTTGAGCTGTATGTAAATTATTCAACACAAAATCCAAAATGTTTATCGTAGTTAATAATATTATATATCTATTATTTTAGTACCTAATATAAGGTACCTCGCAAAATAATATCAGAACCTAGGGCTAAATAGGTACACCTTGGAGAACTTCTAAAAACGGAAAAAAAAAATTGTACTTCCAGTCCCCAGACCAATATAGTGGGACTTAATTCGTATATATACCCCTTTTACGGGACGCAACTAAGGTGCTCCTTTTTTTCTATTTGTATAAAATATCCCGAAGGTACATTCAATAGGTGGGCGAGACCCTTTTCAACCAAAATCATACCCTTTCCCTTTCGGTCAAAACAAAAAGTTTAATATTTACTTTATATTGTACACATAAAAAAGTATTGAAAAAATAAGTTGCTAAAAATGTTTATTATGTACCAACCTAATAAAAAAAATAAATATACTTATACTCATATAATTGTTGTCATTCATTATTTGAATGGTAGTCATCGAGTTTTATTGTGTTACCTACGCATATTACGTAACAAGACAAAAATAAATATTTATTAAATAAATTATTTTTATGCAACTGATATTCATTTTGTAATACTTTTCAATATTTATACCTAGGTATTACTAAATAATAACTGTAGTAGATACCTACTGATCAAATAATTATTGAAAAAACTATATGTTATGATTATTCATAGGTATATTATTTAATATTAATACGAATTTTTTATTTTTAGAATTTTTCTATGCGTACTTATTTTATAAAGTAAATATTAAACTTTTTGGTTAGGATGAAAATGTAAGGTACGATTTTGGTCGAAAAAGGCTATGCCGTACAGGCCTATAGCAGGTTGACAATATGCCGTGCTGATCCGCCGTCTAACTCTGGAGGGAATCCGTGCCTTTGCATTATAATTTTACACATTAATATCGAAATTATTTTAGTACTAAGTTATACTACCTATTTAAAACAGTGTTGTTTAATATATAACAAATTGTTTTTTAGTTTCAATTTAATATTAGTATAAGTCACAATTTAAACAATGTATACCTATTACTTGTTGTACCCAGGGTTGTAGCAATACGTGTCTATATTAACATTGTGTCATCCCTATCATGGTATTTGTCATATTTTTGGTTCCAGATTTGGTTTCCGCAAACTTTTTCCGCACTTATAAGTCTTTCCTTTTCATATATTAGCGAAGACATTGAGCAACGCGTACGACGTATCTAAGACTACTAAAATATTTATAAGTTACGACTATATTATTATTATATCGAGAAACCAATGTGAAACGGTTGATACAATGAGATTACAAATTGAAGGGTTCAGTGCAAGGTGTATCAATACACCTTGATGTCATTCACCTTAATGGGCGGGAAATAATTCTTTTGAGATGTCTTTGGAAATAATAAAGCGATTTGTCTGATTGTTCTACCAAAATATAGATATTTCTTCCATGAATAATATTCCGTGAAAAACTCATTTTTGATGAAAATGGACTTGTCTGGTTGCTGCACTGAACCCTTCAATTATTAACAATTTAAACAGATTTTTAACACTCGCGACATATTTTTGAATGGTTGAGAGCCAAACTGCCCGAATTTCGGGTCAGGTGATCGGTTCGGTACAAGCGTGAGTGTTATGCACTCATATTACCTGTATAAAATTGGAATTTATTTATTGTTGGTTTGTTCGGTCCGGCCAGTTCGGGTCTAGTGCATGTTCGGTTTAAGTGTGTTCAGTGTGGTAAAATATATGGTAAATCATATATCTAGCTCAATTCAGTGCATCAAAGATACAAATGAACCAACCAAATGTGCATCATTTAACTATAAGCCTATAGCTATTATGGATGTCAAATTTATAAACACTGGAAATATCTATCAGCTAATCATTGGTCTAAAACAAATTAGGTAAGTACAAACACTAGGTATCTGACGAAAATTAAGTCGACAGATTCCAATAACTTCTAATCAAACAACCAACCTCTCAAAGTATAGTTCATACAAGTATACAACTCGAAGTCAACATTACAATGCAACTTGCTAAATTCATTACCTTATGATTTAAAATCTTTAATAAATCTTTTCATCTCACTGCTCCTCAAAACAGTCGATTTTCGAGTAGTGTACTATAATAATATGCCTATAACTTAAAAGTATGTATATACAAGTATAATATATAGCTATACTCCTATATATAGGTATCATATATTATATGTTCTAATATGTCTTATACTATAGATACTTAAGTGTTATTTCTGGCAAAATAAAACTAATGGTTAAGAGAGGAGGGCTGAAACTTAGCTTTCAAGACATGTAAGCGTCTTATTAATGTTATTTTCTTTCCAAAATTATAAAAAATTGTCATCCTTTTATACGCCGCATAATATGATAACTTATTATAGTTTGGATTACAATTTAGGCAATAATTTTCTTAAGTACGCTGAATTTCAAGTGTCTCAATATTATATTTAGGTACTATGTGAGAGGTGGAGATATCTTATAAATAGAGGAAGGTATCTATATAATTATGTACAATAAACATAAATTACAAGTTTAATAGTACTATAGATGGATGTATATTAATTATAAACACGTTTTTTGCGTTTTGTTGTCAAGTCGTCAAGTCGTTTGTGTCTGCATCATTCCAAAACGCGTAGGTATAATAATATTATAAGTTATAACCACGATAAAATAAATTTCTAAAAATTTGATTTTACGGCTATTGTACAACGTAGTGTCTGATATCGTTCGGTGACAGACGTGATATGAGCACAGTGCTATACACCAGAGTCGTACCAAATGGCTGCATCCATATTATTTGTTTTTCGCATACAATTCGGATGCACGATCCAATTTGTATTTTGTTCCCATATCTAAAAATTGACATTCAAATTAACTTCAGATATTTTATGTGGCACACATCCGAATCGGTTTCCACTAGTATTTTTAAAATAAATTTCAAACAGTTGTAAAAGAAAAATGGTAAATGAAACGTTATAGTTTGGTTTTGAATCACGTAGAGAGCTTTTATATATTATCTAGGCTCTCTAGAATCAGGTATTTTTTAATATTTCCTGTCATTTAGATATGGGTGTATTCACTGTATAAATAATACAACAATTAAAAAAAATCTAATAAAAAAGTAAGGATACTTTTAACCAATATCCGCATACTCAGAAAAAATACAGTAACCTAACCTTCATTCATGGATCAAAACCATACTAGTTTTTCATTAATTTAACACGTTTTTTTTTAAATTAAATTTTTTTTCTGAGTGCGCAACTGTATAGATAAGTTTTTATTATAGTTTGTATAAAATGGAAAAGAAAATTGAAATTTTTTTTAAATCTAGGAGCCATATCGGATATTATACGTTTTGTAACGACAACAACCCATCATGAACAAATTTATGCCTAGGATATACGCCTTTTGTAACAACCCTGCAGAAACCAGCTATAAGGTAATTTATCTTTATCGTAATAACGTAGGAACCGATTCGGATACGTCCTCTTCCACCGGGAATAATTCGGATAGTTCATTATTATCGTCGTAAACACGCTATACATATGGTAAAAAATAAAATCGTTGCCGGTACGCAATTATTACAATAACAATTATAGGCAATAGCCGTAATAATATCATATAATAGGTACGGTGCTGACGAATTAATAATGATATGAATATTATATGATATGAAGGTCGTTGATTGCAGATTGACCTCAATATAATATTCGCACGTAGGTATAAACTATACAATATTGTAATGTACCTATTCGCGCATTAATAGTAGGTATATCGATAATACTTTGGAGAAGTCGAACTAACGCAATCGTATAAATAATAAAGTACACACTCTACAAATACGCGTACCCATATATCGTATGTTATATACCTATATACACGATATATTATATGTATATTATAACACGCACGCACCCACTCGTGCGTTTCACTCGGTGGGTGGAGGGAGTGGGTGGCCAATTACATATATTTTATATTACACACATATATGGGTAAGTACCTACGCTGTATGTGTGTTTAAGGTCCGTCTCGCGTTGTTCGAATAGTTTTTAAAAATCAAAAATCGTTAAAAAAAAAAACTTCAACGTGCGCGCCGCCGCCGTATAATGCGTAAGGCCCAATGCGTAATGCCTATGTCTGTTAAATTATAACATACGATTGGCATATAACGTCATCGACGCGTGAGTAAGTAGGTACTTTTGTGAATAATATTATAATAATAATATATATATAGTGAAAATCGGTTATAACGAAATTCAAAAGTAGGTTTTAACGAAATGTCGCTTTTATTAAAATGTGATATATTTAGGGCATTTAGACTATATTTTTTATTTGTAGGTTATACCTAATTTATTTATCATGCCCCGTTATTGGTTGGGATTAAAATATTATACATATATTGTTTGATATGAATGAGGTTCAACTGTTCAAGGTCCCTTCATTAATAATCGTCGATCGGGTATAACGATTTTATATAAATTCATATTCTAAACAGTCAAGTGTTACGGATTACTTTTTAATAAAAAAAAGGTAGTACCTACCTATAATAAATTATTTGTTTTTTATGTAATTTTGTTCAAGTCTTACAGTGTTTTTACATATTATATCTAAGTGCAATGCTGTACAGTACATATATTTTATAACTTTGTTTAATGTTTGGTTTTTAAAAATGTTTTTTATTTGAATGTACAAAAAACAGAGTAATAATAATATGTAATCGAATAACAATGAAACATTAATTTACTATATTATAGTTAAGTAGGTACCTTTACCCTTTACCATTTAATTCCTTTACGAGTTTGTAATAATTATAGTAATCAATTTCCACTGAATCAACATATTATAAGTATAAGTGTATAACACTAAGATTTTTTTCTGTGTCACGAGTAGCTTTTGATAACAATAAAATGATAACCTCTTCTAACTTAACCGCATATTCATTATTCATATATTATAATGAGTGATTCATCAAGCATACTATTTTTTTCTTCAATAATGCAGTCAATCAAAAATAAGTTTTACATGACACTCCATAAGTATATAGTATAAAAAAAATAATATATTTATGTACCTACAGTACAGTTATTAAGTATAATATTTTAAAACACAATTTAAAATACAAATGGACGTGAACATAATATGTATGGTGAATCATTCTGTACATGTACGGGGTGATATATACTATATATCAGTGATGAACACTTTTGACATAATAGGATTTGGAATAAATTAATAACTAATAAGTCATATAATATTAGACGACAGCCACATCTACGACTATAGTAATTATTATTTCGGTCGAATTGAACCGGTTGAGCTTTCACTAGGCGGAAATATCCAGTTTTTAGTTTTTACTCATATAAAATAGTCATATTATAGAAGTCTCTCTTGCCTGACCGAATTTTGTTGTTTCGATTCAACTACATATTACACCGTTTGCAGATAGGTCCTTTTATATAATATTAATATAATAGGTCATAAAGTACCCAACGCTAAATAGTTTTGTAGTGGAACGATATTCGATTTTAATCGTGTTTTCTACGTGATGTAAATTATTTAGTATTTCGGTGTATGCTAGGAAGTTGATTTTTAAACAAAATTAACAATTCATAACCTACTCTTAACAGATACGAAAATTAGAGACAATTATTTTTAAATTTTGACACGTTGCAGTGTTTCTAAATGCAAATCGAGATTGTATAAAATTTACATTTGTCTGCATAATGTGTTGTTATTGTTACCAAGATTTTGCATTTAAAATATAACTGCATATCTCAATTATTCTCTAAATGTCCAAAAATGAGGTTAAAATTTAAATTTAAAGATTTTTGCAAAGCCAAGTGTGCTAAGCCAATCCACCAACACATGTTTGATGTGTTTTTAAACGATGTATTTGGATTTCTTGGGGAATCAAATATTGGTAGTAGACAGCAGTATAATAGTAGTATTATAGTAGCAGTCTGTGGCTTACAGTATTATAGTCATAGTAATATTGTATTAGTAATGTATTGGTGGTGGTATTTATATAATATGTATATTATACAGTTAAACCTTGTAGACTGCATATTATATACATATAGTGGCTTGCAATTACGTTTGGTTTCGTCCCCTTCTTCCCACCCACTTATGGTCCACCCGTAACAGCTCATCCGACCACCTGTCGTGAAAAATCATAAACTGCGCCCAAGGGATGCTCTTAAAATTACTTTTTCGACTTCACCCCGCGTAGTCGCGTACAATATATATATATATAGGTAAACGTATAATATAGTGGACTGAATTGTATTACACTCACGCACACTTGAGTTCCTCAACATGAGCGTTGTTTCTAACATACCGTTTCGTAATAAAAACCCAGCGCAATCATCGTAGACGCCACCTGCACGAATAATACCATCGTCAATAAACGTGGTGGCTGGGTATTTTACGTGTTATTGGTAAAAGTTTATGTTACGATTTGTAAGTATGAAAAAAGGATGTAAAGGATTGTATTTTATTGGAAGTCTCCAAATTTTTGTATAAGATCCACAAAAATATTTAGTATATAGGGGCTCAACATTTGATGTGAGGAGACTGAAAATATAGGTAGGGTATGCGATGTACATAGTGAAGGTATGAGAATTCTTAAGAAACAATTCTTAATTCTCTAAAATTCGGCTCAGAATTCTTTTCGTATACAATGATATTGAATTCAAATTTAACACATCCATTGTGCAGTGACTCAAACAACGCCTACATATATTACAGTACCTACCCACTGGCCACTGGCCAACTTTTTATATTTTGACTCACGTGATGAGATACACATATTATGAAAAAAATTGCCAATTTACCTATTGTTAAAAACAGTGTTGGGTAAGTTACTTTTAAAAAGTAATTAAGTTACTTTACTCGTTACTAAGAGATAAATGTAATTAAGTTACTTTACTCGTTACTCAAATAAAATTGTAATGAAATTACTTTACTTTTCAAATAGAAAAGCAACTCATTACTTTCTCGTTACAAAAATAAAATTTTTTTTAAATTTCATGGCAATAATCTTCTGCAGGCAAATTGAACAAGCAAATCCTTTATAAAACCTGTATAGTTAATAGGATCATATAAAATGTAGTCTTCAACACAAGCTATATATCATAGGAAACCTATTTAAAGGAACAATAAAATATTTAATTAACTGTTTTCGTGATTTACGGTGCAATTAGATATTTCAAATATCAAAACCATTGAAAACTGAATTGTGCCGAGTTAAGATTGGTAAACATAATAATACCCGCATTATACATATATTTTTTTTCAATTCACAATATATAGGTAGGTAGGTACTTACTTAATAATTCGAAACTGTAACGCGTTTTTCTATGGAAATTACTTTTCAAAAGTAATTTTCATTACATTTTCGTTACTTGGAAATAATTCTAATGAAATTACGTAACGCGTTACTTTCGTTACGTTACTACCCAACACTGGTTATGCCTATAACTTAAAAGTATGTATATACTAGTATAATAATAGCTATACTCCTATATATAGGTATCATATATTATATGTTCTAATATGTCTTATATTATAGGTACTTAAGTGCTATTTCTGGCAAAATAAAACGAATGGTTAAGAGAGGAGGGCTGAAACTTAGCTTTCAAGACATGTAAGCGTCTTATTAATGTTATTTTCTTTCCAAAATTATAAAAAATTGTCATCCTTTTATACGCCGCATAATATGATAACTTATTATAGTTTGGATTACAATTTAGGCAATAATTTTCTTAAGTACGCTGAATTTCAAGTGTCTCAATATTATATTTAGGTACTATGTGAGAGGTGGATGATGTTAACACTGGTTAAAAATCAGTCTTCGATTATTCAGTTTTTACACCTATATATTAAAACCTAACATATAAGTTGGGTTTTCCCAATTTCATAGAAAACTACTAGAAAACTGACCTATTATTTTTTTGAAAATTTTGACAAAATTGTGCGTATAAAAACAAATCATCGCATAAAACATGCCGTGATTTTCCACTATTATTATGCAGAATATGAAAAAATTGTTTCATTAATTTCTAATAAATTTCGATATTCATATGCCTACTATATACTTACCACTTACCAGTCGAAGTTTGAATGTCGAAGTCTCATTATCTCATATATTATACTGAATATAAAAATATTCGGACCCCGTGTCATTGGGTGTGGCGTAAGTTGATCACCCCACGCCACTCATCCACCCACCGTGTTGACCAGGCGTATAATATTCCCGACCCTGTGACACGATGCTTTTTGGTTGGACTATATTGTGTTCTTATTATGTACATGTTCATGTATTACGTAATAATTCTTATACATTTATGTCATATTCATACATATGCAAGGACACATGGTACCTACCATAATATCACATAATATGATATAACATTATGTTTTGGGAGACATGTGTATAACATAATATCATTTGTCGTTACATATTACAAGAAGATAAAATGTAATATTCTATTCTATATTACACGTGCTATGCCTTAGTCGTAATCGGTTCAGCCACTTAACATTGAACTGGACCATTTTTTTCGAACTTTTACAAAAACAGGCGTTCGGAAATTATTTTAGTTTAACGCGATTACAAACAATTTACCGCTACTGTGAACTTGACAGCGCAACATTAGCAGATATCGATCCGACCCATTCAATAAATTTGTTGGTAAATTTATGGATGCTGTTTGACCATTTTCAAAATTTGTCGTACTATTCAGTTTTGACGGGGGCCGATTTTAATTTTTACGCTGCTAAAGTGAAAATAATAGCCACTGCAAAGCAGCGCAATTAAAATTATTTCTTCCGATGAAAACGATGTTCAAAAAACTTTTAAAACTATCCAACAAATTGAGAAGAACATGTTTAGCATATAAAAATATCTCAACAAATACTTGGCACTATTACCGTGATTTTGGCTATATAAAAGTTGTAATCGGGCTATTGAAAATTATGTCATTATAGAGAAAGTCTTCGGAGTGTCGGGAATGTAATAATATTATGTAGTATTACTTGCCGGAACTGACTGATGATAATTATTGTTATCCATGATAATCGTATAGTTCTGTGTTCCTTGTTTCTCCGCAGTTATCCAGTCAATTATTTAATTTCATCGATTAATCACCAATACTGCAAGATAATCGATTCATATATTTTTTGAAGTAGGTACCTATACCTACATAGATATACTGCAGAAGCTAAAGCCTAAAGGTATATAATAATAAGATCGGGTACATATAATAAGAAGTATATAATGATACGATGTACAAAAATGTTATACGAGGCGTACTATAAAATATAAATTAACAATTAACTGTATGTATACCGTAGAGCTCTGCACGGTCTGGTCTAGACCGGTCCGGACTGGCCCTCTAGTAGCATTGAGTTGCCCATCCCTGATATATAGACTTTATATAGTTTATATACTATAGTGTTATAAAAATGTAGGTACTTATACTCAGCGTCTGCTGTACTGAAGTGTGAAATGTAAATAGATTATACTTACAAACTACATGATTTAAGGGGTTTTGTTTATAATTCCATCAGTATTGATTAATTGAAATAATCGAATAGAAGCCTCAAGCCGATTATCGAAGATGGTTATTGCAGGTTAATTGCATAATAGTTTTGTAATTTTTACTTCCAACGATTTACTAGTTTCAGCACTTCCAGTTAATTTATTGTTTAGGGCTTTTGTTGTACCTAATAATCAATCATTCAGAATCAGCTAACAATGGTTATTGAAAAAAATCAATTAATTAAAAATATTTAAAAAATATTTTTGATTAATTTAAATAATCGAGTAAAACGTGATATTAATAATCAGTTAATTAATAAAGTAATCGAACAGTAATAAGCCCTACATAATTATTATTGTTTCTGACTTTCCTTATAAGTTATAACTACTTAATTTGTTCTTGCAATTATAATATTATAATAAGTATACCTACTAATATATTATACAGTAAGACTTATGTTTAGGGCTCGGAAGTTGATGCATTTTGCATTTTTTTTTAGAACTTTTTAGACGATGCTCTCCTGGCCACAAATGTGTTTCATTAGCATGTGAATCTGAATAACTAAATTTTATTTTGCATTTTTTTGCATTTTTTGGTGTTGATATTACTTCTTAAGTCATTTTTTGACATTTTTAGGTCATTTTCCCACATTTTTAGTAATTTTTACTGATTTCACGATAGTTCACTTCTTATTGTTTCTTGTCGACTATTATGCCGATAACTTAAAACTTGGAAATTACCACGGACTAAGTTAGTACCTATCCGATTTTATCTCGCCGATTACATTTGTCGTTGTCGTGTTGTAGTGAACATTATTATACCTACATTTTATTATTTTATTTCATTTTTTGAGGACATTTTTGTCATATTTTGAACAATTCGAAGCTTTGATAAATTTATATAAAATTTTATAGTAAAATAGAGTAAAATATTTAAAAAAAAATTTATTTTTATTAGTTTAAAACTAATATTTTCAATTTTTTAAATCATTTTTTAAGGACATTTTATGTCATATTTGCATTTTTTTAGGTTATTTTTTATTGTTTTTAAGGTCATCAACTTCCGAGCCCTACTAATATTATAGAGTCCCTTAACGGACACCTTTAAATAGTGGATACCCTCGAATAGCGGATGGTTTTTTAGGAATAAACTACACACTTTCTATAAACTGAACCCTCTTAATACTTAATAGTGGACACAATTTCGGTGACCGAGAGTGTCCAGTATTTAGAGGTTTCTCTGTTGTATAATAGATAGATCTAGACAATAGTACCTATTATATATTCAGATAGGTAATTGTTTTTTTGTATTTATGTCGAGATAAAGAATAGTGTTTCGACGATGTACAAATTCATGAATTTAATGATTTCACAACTTAAGCGCGCGTGTATTTTAGACAGGATACGAGAAGTTTTAGAAAAGTTTCATGTATATCGCCTCGAAAGTCCGGATGTTTAATGTAGGTTGTTCCACGCTGGTGATTTAAAGAGGTTATCTTTGATTTTCTTAATAGTTTCTGTAAAGAGCAAGAAAAAATACTGGCGAGACGGGTGACAGCCAGTGTTTCAACATTTCGAAGACATTCAAACAAGCGTGGTTCCTACAGAGTTTCTGTCAGACGGTTTTTTGAATTTGGCGTTTTATATTACCATTTTTATAACACAACATCACAACAATAAACGATCCTGCCCAGTTGTTGTCTCTTATCAGCGTTTCCAAACTTGTAAATATGACTTGTAAAATGTTTTCTGAGACGAGTTATATAATAATATATCATTTCAATTTCAATTAAAGATTTTTGATAGATCATAAATTAGGGAGTGTTGGTGCTTTTGTATTGTACCTACGTAGGTATAATTGTTTTTTACTTTTATTTTCTAGGTCAAATAATGAATAAACAAAACCGAATCACCAATCGGAGTGCCACTGATTATATAAAAAAAAAATTTTATTGGTACCGTCAAGTCGCTTACGGCTTACAGTCCATCATGTATGTTCTTTCAAGTTTCACCGAACACCTGAGTACGTAGCTTCCAGTAGATCACATCGGACTATCATTGGTAGACGATCACGATGAAAGGTACCTGTCAGGTACCTATGTCAGGAGATAAATATGAACGAATCCTGGAATCCTGCAGCTGTAGGAGGAAACAATTTAGCACCGTTAGCAAGGTAAGTGCTACACTGCTACTAATGGGTACCGCGTTATTCACAGTCTTTGGGGTTTACAGCAGATGGTTTTTTTTTTGGTTTGAAATAAAATCTAGATGAGTGATATGGATGCGTTTATTTTATGTTACTTTGATTTCAATTTTAAAATATTAAATTTAAAAGTAATTACCTATTTTTGTTTATTTCAGTGGTTTTTATTTTAGTGTTTTATTTTACTAGTCATTTCTGTTACTTTACTTTTTTTCTGTAGGTATCTACCTACTTTATACTTTGAGACAACACGGAAACTTTGCCGAAAACTAATAGGTTTCTTTAGTCTCAAAACACAGGTCAATCACCTGGTATTTTATAACATACGAGGAAAAACAAGGACGTTTTTGATGAAATGCCCTATTTAAAGTATCTATCGTCCTCTTTATGTTTAAACTTAAATCTTCGGTCCTGTCTTGATGAATATAATATGTGTAAAGAGAAATAATGAATATTGTTATTAAATTATTATAGTATAATCACAAAAAAAAACCATGAAACACATGACGTGATGCACAATGCATGTCTTCGGAATTTTTGTGCGAAAAACAAAAACCCGTTTATTATTATATGCCGCACCCCGTTGATCGCATACTGGAGCGACAACGCATATTCCATCATATTGTGTAGCGGATCTCGGGAGTACGGAACTTGTTCAATGATTGGTACTCCTATAAGTACCCTTGGACGACAAGGGGTTAAACATCTGTCGTCCTCTTTACATTTATACCTAAATCTCTGGTCTTGTCTCGACACATATAATATGTATAAGGAGAAAAAGAGAATATTGTTATTAAATTATTATAGTATAATCGCTAAACAAAAAAATTAAACACGTGACGGCGTGTTAAGGTATGCGGGATGCACGTCTTCGGAATTTTTGTGAGAAAAACAAAAACTCTAATATTATTATGCACCAAGTGATCGCATACCAGAATGACAACCACGCATATACCATAATATTGTGTAGCGGATCTTGGGAAATTGTTTTCTCTTGTCTCGCGTTTAAGCGCCTATATTGTATTTTGTGTATTGTTATAATATGCGCGAATCGTTCGGGCGTGTCGTGCTTACAAAACCGCCCGGGCTTTGTTATGCTCTCAAAATCGTTTTTTTCCCGCCGTTTTTAATCCAATTTCGTCTAACGCGATTTTTAATCGAACCACGTATGCGTTATATTATACACCTACCTAATAGCATATTATAATAATATTATATATTATTTATATTATATTAGTATTTCGATTTTCTTAACGACTTACGCACGCTACATAGCACCTATATATTATATATACGAGCTGCGAGCAAGCCTTGCGAACATTATACATTCACCTAAGGGCTAAGAAATATTTACCTGTATGCGGCTATGCGCCATGTATAACACTAAATTTAATTTTTATTTCATTGTATTCAATTATTGAAGCCCAAAGGTTAATAGCGAGTGAACACTGTACATAGAGTAACTCGCGGTGTTATAAATTTAATGTGCATTACGCTTAATTGCAAAATAACCTACAACTATTAATCTAATGAAATTAACAATTTATTTAAATGCGAAGATAGTTACTAAAATATATGTTACGCCGAATGCGTGAAATCGACAATTGGGCAGACTTTTTTTCTGCCGATTGCATGAATTCGTCAATACATTATTGTGACATAATCACGAATAGTGTCATTTAAATAAACAATTATTGCACGCGTGCTTATTTTAGGCATTACCGCACTAGCATTACCAGTTACCACAAGGGATGTTATTTATTTATTACCTATGATGATAGACGCTATTATACATACAAACATTTTATCTTGGTTACTAAGGCCTTTTTAATGCTTTAATAAAATCACCTTTGTGCAATTAATACCACATACCACAAAGCTATTAAGATGACTCCATATAAACAGTCTTTGGTCAAAAAGCGTGAATTAACGATAAAAGCAGGAAGCTCGAGAATTATTGGAGAATGTAATGACAGGAACACTAGAGAATGATATGTTGGATATGTTTTTGGATCCATTTACTACATATTATATACTCCTACAATAGTCCTACTACTCCCAAAAATTGAAACGATGAAAAGATAGATACTGAAGTGACTAAGTGAGTAAAATATTAAAAATATAAAGGATATCTAAATAATAATATATATATTATATTATATAAGGATTTATATTGCATATAAACGCCGACATTTAGATTTACAATCGTAATTAAAGTAAAAACTGTCAAGGCTATTATAAAACCAAAGCTTGTGCGAATTTTAAGTAAATTAAAATTATAAGATTATTGTGTGTTTGGAATGACTCATAAAAAGTAATCATAGATCTGATGTAAATTGTTAGAACCGACCAACCTATTTCTTCGAATATTTCTGGACAATTATAAATGATAATATTCTTATTTATAATTTTTTAAAAACAAAAGGCTCATTATCATAGACTTACGTTTACGTCTAAATAATATTTATTATAAAATATGTACCTAACATCGTGTGTATATACCACGGTTGTTCCTACTCCGCCGCGCCTCCCCAGCCACGATGTACTGCAAAATGTCGATTAAGAATAATTAGTTTTCCCACGTTCATCTAATTTGCCAGACGCCTTCCCTCTTCCACACATCACACCATGTAATGATAAAATATATTAAGTGAATTATTCGCGTATGGCACAGGAGTGGAAAGTTTGTAAGCGCATAATATATATAGAGGCTAATGAAGGTAACGACGACAGCCTTCGCGGGTAAAAAACCTTTTAAATAAATTAACAATTATACGCGTAGTGAGTATTATACATATGTACAGTATATTACACTATAGCGTTAACAATAATATGTTTGTTCCTGTCTGTAACGAGTTTTGTACCTATACGTAGACGTGTTTGACCGAAATATACGTCTCTGCGGTGGTTTTAGGGTGCACCCGGGTCAAACGACGGCTATTTTTAATTTGACACTTTCTCGCGGGGGTTTGGTTTCGATAATGCATACAACATATATGATACGTGCGAGTACGTCTATAATGCAATTACTAATAATTATGTATAGTTTATAAAACAGGCATTATACAGTGACGTCGAACACGGGTATCAAATGGAGAAAATTCTCCAGAATTATGTATGGGTGGGTGATCATAAGTGATCAGTCATTAGGTATTTAATATTTAAAGGCATTATATCGTGATTATAATGCACTCGTATAGTGTAGCTAAACATTTTTTTTAAGTAGGCGGGTCTAACTCCGGCATTTTCCCCCATAACATGAAATATAGATCGGCGCCACTTGGCATACATGTATATATAAGTATATTGTATTTGTGCCGCACGGCCACTACTATAATATGTATAATGTATATAGTGTATACTTACTATAAAGTTAATTATATGTAATTAAAATTAACAAATTCAACGAAAGTCCTTTTTCGATAGATATACAAACTAAAACTGTGTTTTCATATTACTTAGAAATAACTATATAGGTGTGACTAGGAATGTTTTTGATATAATATGTAAGTATGTAATAACTATATGTGAAAAATAAAATATTTTAATCAAATTTTCTATGATTTTCGACCGTTTTATTTTATCGTTTTCATATACGACATATGTGTACGTATAAATGGCTCATATGGTCGAAGCTGCCCACCCTACCATAACTATGGAAAGGTCTATGCCAATGGTAACTTTACCCTACGGGTTACGATTTCATTGTTTTCAGATAAAATGTCTCAAAGTAGTTTTGGATCCGTAAATCATTACATTTTTGGAAAAAAAATTGTTACCATCTCTTTTTATGAAAATTCAAAATTTTAATTTGATGATCTTAAACAGAATATTTTTTTAAAAACGTTGATTGGATAAATATTGGATATCAATCAAAAAATAAAATGTATTGAGCAT
>NC_042496.1:31135795-31137938 GCF_005508785.2 Acyrthosiphon pisum
TACCTTTAGATTTCATCAGAGGTCAATTCCTCTAATTTTTAAACCAACGGAACTACACGTGTTCTGCTGAGCGTAAAATTTGCTATGTTACGCACTTGTAAGACGGAGACAACACATGCGGGTATAACGTCCTCTTAAGATTTGGCGCTCAGGGTAAAATTAAAAATATTCGCCCTCTATTTTATTTATCATTAATCATAAATCATAATGCATTTAATTTCTATTTAATTAAATTTAAGTCCATTTAAACATACCTGTTTGCACGGTGTTCATTACTATTCTCGTTGTCAGGTATTTTAGGATTTAACTTTTTCCAATTATTAAATCTTTGTTGTGGATCTATTATTGATGGAGAAATCATTGTTTTGTTTGCGATAAGCATACACGGATAGCAAACGGATTTAGTTTTATTGCTGTACAATAGCCATGAACTCTCAACCTTTTCACCATTTGGTAGAATTTTATTATATTAATTTTACCGATTATTTATACACAATTTCACTACTATAGTTTCATTACAACTAATAGTCGAATCAGATGAAGAATTTTTTTGATTTGATTTATTTATCAATTTTTCCCATTGATTATTTTCTAAATCGTTATTCTTTTTTTTCTATCTTGTGCACCCGATAGTTTTTTTAGAGGCCATGTATAAATCAAAAATATACTGCTATTTATACACTATGTAGGTAATAAAAATATATATTATATGTCTTACCTTAAATCCTTAAAAAAACTCAAGAGCAAATTTGGTTTCAATGATGGTGTACTGATGTAAATCGTATATCATCGGTGAAACTGCAATACCTCGCAAGTCCAAAATCTACTTTTTTCAGGAGACGCATAAATGACGTGTTTATAAAATCAATATTGTTCTAATTTTGCTACAAATATATGAAAATAATCTATAAATTATAGTTATATTTTAATTATTTTATAAATTAACCAATTATTATTATTGGTAATTTTATTTATGGCTTACGAGGTATTGTTTCATAGTTTTCATAAATGTATGCGACATACTAGGTAATACCTTGATGAACATTTTCACTGGTAATGTTAGAAAAAAAGCATAATTTTCATATAATTTTTAATTTTCAAAGCATATTTAAAATTTAATATTAAAACAAATTGTATACCGCTTGTTAAAAGTTTAGTCTTGCACTACTCATTGATAATTGTATTAAAATATAAAATTTATATTAATAACATTAACATTATAGTATAAAACAAAAACAAAAAAATTCAGTTCTGGCATGAGCAGTTAAAATAAAAAAAAATTATGTACTTATGTATACTAAGTAGTAAAAAAATGTCTATTAATTATATTTATAAAATTAAATAATTACCCAAGTACACGAAATTTAAACTAAAATATCATAATTAAGTATTCCTAATAAAATATTATTATAAATTGATTTGTAAATTTATCAGATAAAAACTCTAATTACTAATTAATCATTTTAAAACACAATTTCTTTATTTTCTGATTACTATAAATAATAATAATTATAGCATTAACAACAATAAAAGTAGTGATTGACTTGTATCAATATAGCTGTAGTAAAACTTTGTCGTTAGGAGTACCTCAAGGCACAGTTTTATCTCCTTTATTATACATCATATATGTCACAGGACTGTCAATACTCCAAATTTATTGTAACTTATACTCTTACGCAGATGACACAGCATTACTGGTATCCGATAACACTTGGGAATCGGTAACAAAAAAAACAGAAGACTCTTTAATGAAAATAGTTACTAAGTTTTCAAACAATAACTTTACCTTAAATAATAATAAAACAGTCTTTCTAACCTTTTCTAATACATAAAGAATTACACCTAATGTATCTACTTTAAAAATGCATGCCCCCAATTGTTATCTCAATATGCAATGAAATTGTTCCCATATAAATAGAACAAATCATACTAAATACCTGGGAGTTATATTTGACCAACATTTACGCTGGAACTTACATACACCTGAACTCAACTTAAAATTACGTAAATTATATACCTTTTATACTATGGCAAACAATTTCTTAGCACACATTGGTTAAAAAATACTTACTTCGCCCTATCTCAATCAATAATAGAATATGGAATAGTGACATGGGGGCGGTGCCTCGCAAACATATACAAA
>NC_042496.1:31139366-31141312 GCF_005508785.2 Acyrthosiphon pisum
CAGTCTCTCTTTAAAATTATGCCGTCTACAAAATATAAATCATTAGTAAATCGAAAAACTCAATTGAGTGTTTAATAATTTATCTGAAAGAGAAGTCCCCGGTCACTAGGTTGAGAGACGTTGGTACAAGTATCGACCACCAATATTTATGTATGAGAAATACAAAACGAATGTTTCGAGTAACGGTAAATCATATTCTGTGGTTTAGTGTGCAGGATATCTGGACACCATAACTGCGGAAACGTTTTGAGTGTACGTATCGACCGCTGTTACTAGATCCCGGATGGGTGACCACCCGGCATTTTTAGCAACAAATCCTTGCTACACATACAAAAATGTTTCAACCAACCGTTACACCCCCCTGCAAACAACCTAAAAAAACAAAAAAACAGCTAATGGTTGAAGTTGCTGGGCTCTATAGCTAAAAAAAAAAAAAAAACTACGAAATGTACAATACTGATTAGATGTATTGGATGGACGTGCCCAGTCGCCTGATTAGGTTAACACCAACGTGTTTCAACCAAACGTTATTTCCCCCTAACAACAAACAAAACACAGCTAACGGTTAAAGTTGCTGGGCTTAAGCTGAAAAAAAAAATCATATTCTTTAAAAAAAAAATATAACGAAATGTACAATACTGATAATTTATATTGGATAGACGTGCTCGGTCACCCGATTAGGTTGAAAGCGTCGCCCACCAATAAATTACAAGAAAAAAAATTATATCAAAATAGTCTTTTTATAATTTTTTTTTTTTTTATAAAAGTATAATTGTGTTAGTCACAATCCTGTGCAAATGATATCGGCTTCTATTTTTCCAATCTAATTATACAAAATACTGAAAATAATTGAAATCAGAAATATATATATTTTTTTTTTTTAGGGTTAAGGCTTCTACTGCTAAGGTTATTAGCCTGTGGTACTGTTGGGGAGGGAACAATAGTTTGATTACACGTGTGTGTTGGTTTTGGCAGAATTTTCGATTTGGGAACCCGTAGGTATCTGCCATGCCCGGGTGGGGGATGGCGGCACTTGTTCTTCGGACACGGTGACTTGCCCGAAGAAAAATGCCGCCCGGTAGCCGAGAATCGAGCACAACCGATGCCTTAGACCGCTCGGCCACCTCGTCCCCCAAATCAGAAATATTATAACATATATTGTTTATAAATGTTTATATAACATTTACAATTCTGTCTTAAATTTACTTTTTATGTACCTAGAGAACGATTTAAGAAGTCCAAAATACAATTATTTGAATACGTTGTAATGTTGCTCGAAATCTCAACATTTTCCTCATATTTTTACAATTATGAAGCTAAAATAAAATCATTAAAACATTTTACTTTAAAGAAGAAGTTACACAATATGCATGTGTTGTCTCCAAGTGTGACTTATAATTGTTGTCTTGAAGATATCAAATTTATCTTTAAGAATCGTTCGTTTTTAATCAAATCAATCACTCTAATAATAATAAAAAAAAAAAAATGCAATTTAGCATTTAGATAGAAAAAAAAGAATAAAGATTTAGAAAATAAATTGTTAGCCACTCAATGGGAACAATGGATAAATAAATCAAATCAAGAAAATTCTTCATCTAATTTGACTATTAATTGTAATGAAATTATAGTAGTGAAATTTTAGAGGAAATTTTGTATAATTAATCAATAAAATTAATATAATATAATAATAATATAATACAATTCTACCAAATGGTGTGAAGGTTGAGAGTTCGTGGCCATTGTACAGCAATAAAACTAAATGTATATGTTACGGGTGAAGTACAAAAACGGTTAGTGTACATATTACCCGGGTAATGTGAACCTCATCCATACGAACAGTGTAATGTATACATTATCCGGTGTGCTGTGGATAATGTATTCGTACAACTATAATCGTAAACTTATAACTTCGGTACAACATGACCAACGCATCAACACTTAAAATG
>NC_042496.1:31141362-31143593 GCF_005508785.2 Acyrthosiphon pisum
CATCACTCGATCGCACGACATCTCTTAAAAATCATGGATAGACTTTCCCAATATAAGATATATCATATATGTTTCTGCATTTTATAAATATGATTGAAACCGATTGATGATAATAATTACTATACACATTAAACTAAGTATATCTGTCTATAATCTAAGTATAGCTGCAGATAGTGATAGATACAAAGTGTTATCAATATAGTGTATTTATCTATTGGATCAAGCAGTAGTGTGTCAGTTAGGTTAGGCAGTAGTGTAAATAGGCAATATTTTCAGTGGAGTTTCTGTTTCATATATCTAATTTTTTATTATTTTAAATTGTAATTTAACCTTGTAGGAGAAACGTATATTAAATATGTTTACATACGACATACATATATCATTTGTAGGTTTATCTCTCGTGAAATCTGGAGGCGAATGTACGTTTTGGGAATGGTTAACGACTAACGCACCCTGCAAACTTTAAAGACAGACTCGTAGGATAAACAGATCATATCCAACACATGGTTAACGGATCGTTTTATGCTTTCCGACGAATATCCCTCGTGCAACCACTTAATTAGTTGTGAGGCAATACCCTATTTTTCTTATCGCATCGCCTGCACTTCAGTAATAATTAATAATTATTATGATAGTACGAATAGAATATACTAAAAGAATATTGTTTTAACCTGTTCAGGTTATCATGCGCCATAAATAGGTGTGTATGTAATCGTACACCTGTTTATTGACGTGCTGTGCATTCATACAAAAACAATTTAATTTTCGATTCGAACATTTTTGCAGGCATATATTATGCACATGTATAATATATATAATATTATATGAATACGCATGGTTGACGCGGTATAGGTACCTTTTCATATTTATTCCATATATGTATTTTAGGTACATCGTATATATATATTATATATATATTATACAAGTGTTAAGAAGATGTCAGCGCACTATTTGTTTTTTCTCTCTGGCCCACGCGCAACATAGACAAAACGCAGAATCAATTTTTTCTATGTTTTTAACTTTTAAGTAATCTTAGAGTAAAATCACCTATTACAAAAAAGATAGAGAATAATATTTTTGAGGGATTGTCATCGATTTGTCTATATATTGTTTCAAAACAATTTTTAACATAATTTAAATGTACATAATTTTTTTGTTAATTTGAAAATTGAATACAAAGTCGAATAACAATAAAATATAAAAATCAATATGTCATTCCTTCAAAAATATAACTTTCTATCTTTTTCTGTACTGACTGATTTTTACTCTAAGATTACTTAAAAACTTAGAAAAAATGATTATGCGTTAATGTATTTTGTCTATGCTGCGCGTGGGTCAGAGAAAGAAAACAAATAGTGTGCTGACATCCTCTTAAGTGTTTAGTACCTATCTATTACCTATATACTTTTAGGGCCACGCAATAGTCTGGCTCACGAAAGGTTTCAGTAATCGATTAAAAATCTACATTTTTTTGGAACCGGATTAGGATAACACGGGGAGACACTTTCTTCAAATGGAAAAATCGTGTTTATCACAGCAGTCCGCAGTTAGATTGTATCTGTTTGTCCGTCGACAGCAGCCCGTAAATAATAACGTATGTATCGTCGTTATAGCTAGTCTCTTATTTCTTGATGTTTGTGTAAGATATATTATAATATAAATTGTCATATTTTGTTACACGATGTATTATGTATTTACTGAATATTTAACAAGAACTTATGCATATTAGCATAAGAAAAAAAGTTGAATTTAAATAAGTATTCAGATTTATATACATTACACTAGCACCACAACTTAGACTATTTTCTTCAAAATTGGTTCCATATACTTTAGTACGTTAGGTAGGTACTTTTTTTTATTGAAATTTTGTTTAAAAATGTATTCTCAACTGTTTATTTATTGGTACCTACCGTAAATAAATATGAAATACGTTTATTCTGTTAAATGTATAGTATTTTCAGCACTTAGCAGTGATCTTTTCCAAAGAAATCGAACCGGCGTTGTCCTTGAAATTCGCTTGTGATTATGCAAGCAGTATATTATCAGGTAGGCAAACTACCTGCGGTAGATCGCGGACCCCGTATGACTTGTACGTAAGTATATAATTTAACAGTAAAGTATCAAAGTTATACCAATTTTATACTTAATTCAACCAACGGCAGATTAATACAATCAATCAATACAAAATCTTAACCTAACCTAACCTAACCGTACTAAAATCAGATGTACAA
>NC_042496.1:31143693-31192325 GCF_005508785.2 Acyrthosiphon pisum
ATCACCCGGTATAATATGTTTTCGAATAACACGCGCGTAGGTATAACATTATCGTTTTACCATACGACCTGCGGTGTACTTATGATATGCGCATGTGGTAATGAGGATTTCTGTACGAAAACTGTTCTATACACTTTCTTTCAAATCAATCAAAAAAATATATGTTATATTTTTCTATACGGAAAGATTCACAAATTACGCTAACCCCTTGTTACAACTCTAAAGTCAAGAAGTGTCTTGTGGAGATATTATACCAACTTCGATTTTTTTTATGAGAAACTTCCTTATCTACTGCAAACTATTTAACGAATAATTTTTCTGAAAATATTATCAATACCAAAATTTGAGCTAATATTTTTGAGTTATTTAAAATTTTGCACTAAAGACACAAATAGGTCCATGATAATTGATTTGAAAGGTTATGATGGCTATGGTGAATTTTAGTAATGAATATGAATCTATCAACATTTATAGCTTGTAAAAATCATAACAATTTAATAAACGCTAGATTCAATATTAGGTACATATGTTTTATATTTTTGTAAAACCACTTTTAATGACTACTATCTTATTGGTATAGACATTTTATTAAGTAGACACCTACGACCTACTAATTCAAATTTTGAATTAGGTACATCAACATTTTCAAAAAAATTACTAAATAACTTACAGTAAAAGAGAGAGTTTTTCATTTTAAAAACAGAAGTTTGTATCGCCCAAGACAACCCTTAGGTAAGTACTACAAAAACTCTCTAAATAGACTTATACTAATAGTATAGAAATATACAGACTATATAGAATAATATACTAAATTTATTTTAACATTCTAAAAATCAAAATGTTAATAATTCATTATTAAAGGAAAAAAATGAAGGTGAGCATCGTGTTTGGTGAATTATCCTGCTTTTAATATATCTAAATTTCAACTTGTTGACCATGACAAATGTACAACCACTTCACTTAAATCCAGCGGGGACGTCTTTGTATGTATTGTTAACTAAGAAAAAAGTGAAATTCTAAAAATATGTTAAAACTTTAAAGGGCGTTACGAAATTAATCATTTCACAACATGACGCTAATTCCTATATAAACAAACAATTTTTTTTAATCGTACTACAGTAATTGCGCGTAGTTCGAAAAAGTATGGAAAGTTAAAAAAAATAATATTAAATTACCATAAAGAGCAAAAAACGACTTCTGATTTGCATATAATATTGTTGTGTGCTTAATACAATACACGTTCATATTTTATTGTTATCGTTTGTAAAAGGAAACCCTACAGTAGCTTTATGTGGGTACTGTTTTCACGCGAGTATAACGGTTATCTTGGTATACTCGCAAACAAAAATATTAGAATAAAATATAATTATATGTATACGACTACATTCCAAATACGATGTATAGGTCAGAATAAGAGTTCACTATTTAATAAAACATACGATCGAATTATTTAGAGTTGTATAATATTAGCTAATATTTTAAAATAGCATTGGACCTTTAAAAAAAATGAAATTAAAAATGCCTGTTCTGCGGTAACCCGTCTCAATATAGTTTTAGCACAGGCGTTTAATAATTTATTTCATATTTCAGTTACTGCAGGGTTAGGCTACAGTATATCATAAATCATAATGTAACGGGAACCAAGCTATCAGTTAGTTAGGTATACTTTAATATTGTTGGTACCATGGTACCTATCTATAATTGTAATTAGTTAAAAGTTATCAGTTACATATTTTATTCGGTGCTTTATGTGTTTAATGTATTTAATTTATTGAAACATATTAGAATATTACCTACCCCCTCAAATTAGGTTCACTCTCTAAAAAAAAGATTGTCGAATTTTCGTATAATATATTTTATCACTCATATGTCAAGAATACCAAACATAATGCATTATCCAAAAATATTAAATTTCATTAAGTAAAAATGAAACAACATAAATTGTTTAATTGAAACTTTTGTTACAAATATCTTTTATGAAAACTAAAAAGATACAATACAAATTGTTACGATTTGCAGTAATATTTTAAAATCGTGTAACTGATTAATTGCTAAAAGCAAGTAAATATATCAAAGTTCAGTAACTATTACTGGCACTAATCCTTGTATAACTTATGAGTCTAAAACGAATTTTCGTAATGACTAAATGTGATTGCGTAGTACTTACCTATAATTTTATTATAATGCGATCAGTATATTATAATTGTTATAAATGGAATCGGTTAGGAAAATTTCAGTGAAATTTGTTAGCTGTTTTATGTAATACAATAATTGTAGTATGTAATTATATGTCTGTTAGTCGTTATAGCCGTTTAGAACTTCAACATTTTAGATTCTGAGCGGAACGATGAATGTATTGATTTTATAATGTGATGTGCGTGTTTTATTTGTGCTTGTCGTCACCTTTTAGAACAGTAAAAATGCTTAGATTTTCAACTTCAATATTTTGTTCTGGTATGCAACTTAATTTTGTTGGTACCTATTTTTTTTGTGGGCGTCAAACGTAAAAAATTTCAAATAATTTTCTTTATGATTGGGAAAACAATTCTTAAATATTCTCATCGAAGCGATGATGGTACTAAAAACAAGTAAAATTATTATCGGTAATTTTTTACCCATGTAATAATGCTAGTAGGTATAACGTGTATACCTGACCTTACGCCCACGCAAACAAACTTATTTATGCGTGTATATGATGAATCGTGTATTTTGGCATCGATGTTCAGGCCTTTAATAAATGTTCGCGTACCCATTCCCGCGATGTAAACCCTAACGAACCCATCGATCCCACCTCACCACCCATGTACCCGACTCTATAATCATCTCCTATTGTATACGATTGTATACGTGGTATACACTATACAGAGTGTTACGGACATATAACTGATAAACATGACCTAATCAACCACAACCATGTGATAACTTACATTTAATTATGTTTTTTTAGTATAATAATATAATAATATTATATAATATATTATAATATAAATATAATGACGAAACGTAAACACAATGATTAGAATAAAAGTTAGGTTAGGTCTTACATTTGTCAGTAATTTCTGTTACACATCTTACACACTGATGATCCTGCTGTATACCGTGGTTGTTATAATAATTTTACACGGTACCTACCTATACCAGATCGTGGTTAATCTGGCGGACGAGTCGTCGTTATATTATATTTTAAGCGGTCGCTCGTATACACAATTGTTATAATATTATAATATATGTATGTACGTGTTGTATAGTAATATAACAATTTATATAATGTGCACGCGAGCCGTTTTAAATTGCATTTCGGTGTTTTGGAGTCGAACGATAATCTCGGTAGGATTTTGTATGTTTTCAAAACGTAAGCGTTTTAGTCTATTTTGATAAAAATCATAATGACTAATGAGTAATGGCGTCCAACTTAAGTCAAACATTAACCACTCAGGCCGGTATTGCAAATGTGGCCACTATATCGGTCAACTCAAAACATTTTTTTTTTTATTTATGAATATGAGTATATGACACAAATATAAAATATAAATCAAAATCAGGGAACATTCTCCACTGTATAGTAGATTTTAAGCATGTGCCTTGCATTGAGTAGGCAACTGTATACTATATGTGTTCAATTTCAATTCAATGGTTGATATTTGTATATGAAAACGATTCTGAGCGTAGACCATAATATTGTCTCAGCCTCTGTTTTTAATTGTATATTTTTACAATATTGTATTGCTTTTGATATAGTTAATTTTCAAAACTAGTTATACGATAATATAGGTTAAACAGATTTTAAAAACATCACATACATATTGTTTGTTGTTAATTATTATTATAATGAGTATATTAAATATTAATATATTTTTATAAGTCAATACCTACCTACCGATGTATATATCGACGTAGAACGGTGTGAATAGGTTCACGCAATAGGTTCAAATCGATATTCATATTTATTTATTTACTAAACTTAAATTTCGATTACAAAAAAAAAAAAAACGAAGAAAAAACGCGATCCGGTCTAATTATTTTACTTGATTAAAAACGTCGTCGCGGGGACGCTCCGTATTCCCCGCCACTTTAAAGTCGCCGTCGGGGCGGAACACGGTGGTACCACCGTTGTACTCGCTTAAACGAATTCAACACGACTTAAACAATATTGTTATGTAATACTATGCACAATATTATTATTATTATTATTTATCGTATCGAACCGTCGCCGCTCGTTGTTCGGATTTGATGACGATGACACGGCGTGGGGCGTAAAACGAATTATCGCGCGTTTATCCTTCTACGACGATACGACCCCAAGTTTGTCGACTTTTGGCGCGAGCCCCAATGACGGCGTACTATATTAGTGCGGGAGAGGTGTGTAATGAATATATATAATATATATATATATATTATAGTTTTACGGGAAACAATTGTGACGGGGCAGACCTTTTAGCGCCGCGCGTCCTCGTCGATATTATATTATATTGTTTGTTCGAAAAGTAACTTATTTAATGTTGGCGCTCGCCGTTTTTGTGCTCTAGCGTTTGGTGATTAAAATAAACTATACACGTATTTATTATTTGTTTTATACCTATATAATATGTACAGGGTGATTCGTCGAGCATATGCACCTCACCCACCCCACCCCTAATTTCATTCGTTTAATAATAATACGAATTAATTAAAATTCTGATTTTTAGAAATTTTAAATACGCTTACCATATTTTTAAATTCTTGAGCTTTTCGTTCTACTATATTATAGGAGTGTCCTAGGGAGATACCAACTTTTTTTTCTTCAAATAAAGACCCCTGTTTTTAATCTGAATTATTTAGTGGAGATTTTTTTTTAAATTTTGATGTATTCAATTCAAAATTTTAGCGAGTAGTTTTTTAATCGTTAAAATGTGTGCGCTAACTTGGGGGTCACCAAAATGGTGGTCCGTAGACAAATTTCATCTAGCCCACAGATAAGGAAAAATATTAAAAATATTAAATTAATATTTAATATGTTCTAGTGTTGTAACAATTTTCAAATTCCTATTGTTCTAATCTTCAAAAATATTATTGATAGGTAATCCCATTTTTAGAAATTATAAATGTTGATATAGATTAATATTTAATACTAACACTTTCAAATCACCTTAGCTCTCTGCAGCGTTTCCATACACATTAACATGAACCTATTAACCTAATAAGTTAAATAATTTAAAATCTATTCGTTCGAACTTTGGATTTTGATTTTGATACTTCAATATTTTCAGGAAAATTATCCGCTAAATAGTTTACAATAGAAAGTTGAGTGTAATTTAAAAAACATAAGTTTGTATCACCATGAGTAGTACAAAAAAATCTCAAGAATTTGAATTTACTGCATTGTTGAAGAAAAAAGGGGTAGCATGATCGATGAATCACCCTGTATAATGTACATAATACGTTGACGTGCATTAAATGAAAGTCGAATCGTAAATATTTGTAAACGCGCACTGCAAGACGTCTGGACCGTTTATGCGTTTTCGGCGACGAAGTTGTTTATTTATATGATAATATGTCACCGGCGATGATAATTCAGGAAACAAATAAATTTCCCAGGAAATGGCTAAAACGCGCCTAGTTTTTTAGTAATTTTAAAATCATCACAATTATTTACTGTTTAATAATTGTAAACTCATTAGATTTTGTTTTTATTTTTTGTTGTTGTTCCAAACTGGCAATATATCATTATATTTTTAAACTATCTACCTTTTAGTCTTTTTTACAGTATAAATATAAAATTTAATCAGATCAATAGAAGGTGAGAACTTGACACACTATATATGTGTGTAGGTATGTAAATCATGAGATAGTATAACTATAAAATATTATGAGATATTTTCTATATTGATAAATTATAAACTTACTTTTTAGTATGTTTAATATCTATATAAACCAATACAACGTCTTACTGTCTTAGAACACGTGCAATCTGTTAATCTTAAGAATGGTAGTAAAATGTGTGATTTACAATTGGTGTATAAATTATAAAGGTATCGACGAAGTATCACAGAGCTCTATCCACGTATAGTGTACACAAAACTCTGTTAATGTAGGTAATCACGATAATCCGTCCACCAACCACAACGTATATTATCATTATGAGATAAGCATGGGCGTAACTAGTTACAGGATTTAGAATTCTAGAAAACCATCATTTAAAATAAGCTATGGGGGAAAAGCCCCAAAACCACACCATCAAGAAAGTCACTAGGGTTTTTAGTAGCCACAGGGAGTCGCATGTGAAATTAAATTAAAAAATAAACCATACAGTAAAAGCGTCCTCCCCACGTCATTAAAAATAAAATATGAACAATAAAATAAGTATAATATTATCTATATATATATTATATTATACAAATATGTATATATTCCTGTTTTCACACTATTTTTTGTTAGTTCTTCATAATTATTATGGAAAGTACTAGAAATTTAATTTTTTACCCATTATGTACGAACCACATAAGGATTTTATATAAAAAACAATCCTCAATATTACCCCAGCTAACGCCCTTCCCAGAAATGATAATGAAATGAACAAAAAGTTACAATGAGTTTGAAAAATAAAATTGAATATAAGTACCTACAAAGTTCTTTTTTTCTAATATGCCGAATACAAATGGTATATTATATGCTTTATTATTAACAAATCCACGAATTGCGAAGACTTGAAAACCAAATATATTTTTCGACTTGTCTCGTATATTCATAAACTCGTACATGATAAATCCTTAATATTTATATTATGTTATATTAATTATTCTACACATAGAACACGCCATGACAGTTTTTATTTTTTTTTTTCACTCAAGGATTTGCATTTTATTATTTTAATCATGATTGGCTAAGAACGTGTGTGGGGCGGGGGGCTAAATCCCATCCAGCCCCTGTTACGCCGATGAACATAGGAGATTAAATGTATCCCTTACGTCCAATTCGTCACGTCCAGTGAAGTAAGCTTATACATTTCTAATTACTTATCGAGGGAAAGAAATCATTAACCAGTGACCATTTCGTGTATAAAATTCAGCCAATATTATGTAAAAAATTCCACGTGCACATACGGGGAAGAAAAATAGAAAGCGATTACATTATGATTTATAATAATTGTAAAACAATTACTTCGGCGGTTCCGTGTAGGTACCACGTGCGCATCGTAAAATATGTTTTCTCATAAAGTATAATTTCCGTCTTTCGTCGTTTCTGCGATGTAATATACTGTATAAAACTCGGGTCGTTGGACGCTTCTTCTTCCGACGAATCCGGATTATGCATAATTAATAGATTTTTGGTTTGACCCTGGTTTTTTTTTCATTTTCATTTAAGACGATCCAGCTGCGATAATGATTCGTAACAAAAGAACCATCGCGGTCGCCGTCGGCGTCGTCTTATATATACATTATAATATCATCCTCTCGGCTCTCTCCGATTCTCCCATCCGACTCTTTATAATATTATAATATACGACGTATATACTGGTTGGCGTTTTTCTATTTTATTTTCACTGTTATTTTTATTTATTTATTTTTTTATGAATAATAATAAGCGCGTGAGCCGAATTTCTGTATAAAATAATAGCGTACGCCGCGGCGGTCGGTGGGAGGGCGGTGGCGGCGCGCACATAAAAGGAGGTCATAGCGAAAATTCGATTTCTACTTTATGAAAGCGGCGACGACGGCCGCGGCGGCGGCGTCGGTGGCAGGGCTGTCGAGGATTTAGTGTGCACGAGAACTTTTTGGACTGGAGCCCGACACAGAGGAGACTATTTTTTCCCCCTACCGCTACTGTGAATCTACATGTATACACACACACACACATATATGTGTATATCTATTTATATAGTATCATCCCGAGTCCCGACCAACCACCGCCATTGATGTCGCCACTTATGCCACCCCTCGGATATCGCAGTCCGCGCCGCCGTCTGCAGCTGCACACATACACACAAATCAAACAGGTTTATTTATTTCAGAGAGACTATATCTGCCGAGACTCGGAGACTGTGCGTGGTACATATGGGAAGAGCTATAGCGAGAGATTGTATTATTTTATATTACCTATTGAATATATTATTATACTACCTATACATTATCGAAACGCGCGTTATTACTGAAATTATAGATAATATTGTATTTCACATAAAATATCATAATAATAGTGCACTGACATCTTCTCAAGGGCCTATACATTTTATATATGTTCAGTTTCTTATTTGATACATACCCTAATCATTATTATACCTAAAATATATTATATTATGTTAATGTATTATATACTTATTATTATATTCTAAAGACTAAAATACAGCATACTAATATCGCACAGACGTTTGTATAACCTTGTCACGTTTCCATGTCGTACTATGCATCGTATATTATTTTTGGATTAAATACCGTTTATCCAGCCGTGCGCAGTACTCGAGTTTGATAGGTTGCCGGATATTCGTGTAGGTCCCTTATTCGTCTTGGATCCAATTATTTTCGCTGACGTTGCTGGGTTTTTTTTTCTGTCGTAGTTCTCGTCCTCAGCAGTAGTTGTCTTTCGTTATTGCGTCGCGTAGAACATGGCGTGACGAAACATCAGAGCCCGTCACGTCACCGCCTGAACGTTTTGAAATAAGTCGACCGACGTATGTGCGGAATACTAAAGTGCGGAAAAGATTTATCGTGTGTGACGAGCAGCTATCTTCGTCACTGACAGATCATCGCGGACCAATAGTGGTCGGGGTGCCCAATGCGACAACGCGCTCATTATAGAACTTAGTGTCGCAAACATTTTCTAGCCGAAAAATGTGTTACCTATTGAAAAAATTATCTGTACTGTCTTTTAGATTCTGACCGGAGCGATGAAGCCAGTGGTTTTACAGTGTATTTTTTTTTTATCCTGTATACAAAATTTCTACCAGAAGGAGTTCTTCAATTTCAACATATACAAGTAGGTACCTTATCTTTTAGCAAATTGGATTAAGATGGTACTTTAGAGAGATCATTTTTCGATTTTATCAATATTTAATGCCACGGGAAAAACTACCGACAAATTACAAAAATCCGCTAAAAATGGGATTTTAATTTCTAACGCTTTGCTTATCACCGCAGTAACAAATAAAAAATTATAATATTATAATATCAATTCAACTTAAAGGCTATAATAAATAATACAATTTTAAAAAATCCAGACTGACTCCGCTCAGAATCGTTTTTCTTATATAATGATATTATATCATTGAATTTAAGTTTAATACAATCCATTATACATTGAACCACTTGTAACCTACTGTACACTAGAGCGACATCCACTTACCTGTTTTTTTTTTTTTTATATGTATTATCATATTATATTCTTACGAGTAAGTATATTATGTTACCAAAAATCTAGTTGGGATTTAGTTTAGCAGTTTCTAGCTATATACAAAACTGTACGTTTTCAAATCTCGAATATCCGATAAAGGTTTGAATAAAATTTCTCGATTTTCTGAGAACGCCAGTCTGATTTTTATTTGCTAGTGTAGTCACCTCGACCATGCAGTATATTGATTGGTAATCCGAACACGTGTACAATATTAGTTTGGAATTTATCGCCCGTATTAGTAGCAAGGAGTTAATTTTTCGATTTATTTATTATTGTTTATTTTTGAATCGCTTTATAGAAAAACGAGGATTATATTATTATCATCGCTATACCGGTTTTTTTCCTTTCAACGCTAACAGATGATTAATAGCAAAACTTTTGATTTATATAGGGTATTATTTCCATCCCTGCACAGTAATGATAAATAATAAAATAACTATAGATTGCAGTTGAATATAAGCAACGTAATGCAATTTTTAAGTAACGTGGCGAGATCATATTTTTATTAAATTATAAGCCAAGCGGATGTCTTATATAAATATATATAAGTATATAATATATATATATATATATATATATTGAATTCTACTGTGCTTCTACTGGGGGAGGAGATATTTCAACCGGTAATACAATGCCATCGACCACACAACCGTTTCACGAGACGACTAGTGACATGTCTAGACATTTATAAGGGTGGATCAGAGACATTTAGCATATGTTATATCCTTACATTTAGAAACCACGAGACTCTATTAAAATCAAGTAATGTTTATTTAAAAATGATTCATCCATACTACCTTCAGTAAACTTGTGCCAGAACTTTAAATATTTTAAAATATTAATACGTTTTAAATGTTCAATGTGAACAAAATTATTATAATTTATTAAGTTTAGTAATACTTTTAATATTGTACAACCTTTGAATGATAATTATTGATGAATCATCCATAGTAAATTATGGAATTAAAAAAAAATGCATTTAACATAATTCCATCAACTGCTCATATAACTCTTTAATTTTATATATAACATATTAGACACATATTTAATTAAATAGGTATAGCTTGCCATTTTAGATTCTGAGCGAAGCGAGGAAGCTAGTGGTTTTACAATCGTTTTTATTTATCTATTATTTATTTTTTATTCTTGTTTACAAAATTTTTAAGTATATACTAGATGATATACTAGACTTATACCAGGTGATCAAATAAAAGTGTCTATAATCATTATTTCGAAAAGTTAAAATTTTTTCAAAATATTTTTTGACATCATTAATTGATGTAATTTTAAAACAAAATTTTGGCAAAAATATAATTTTTTAAGTTTTTACTATCTTGGATAACTTATTTCATATTCCAAAGCAGTATTTCAATTTATAAAAATCAGATTTCGGACAAGTAGTTATTTTGCTATAAGAATTTAATGTTTAAACGGGGTGAGTAGAGTGGTACTGGGATACCCCGAAAAATATAGTCTACTACTCCACTAATCAAAACTGTATATAGGTACTTATAAAGTTATAAGTTATAATTAATGAACTACGACTTCTTCAAAATTTGATTTTTATGGATCGAAATACTCCGAATAACATTCTGTTTGGGAATACGAAATAAAACATGTACATAAACCTACGGTGTCATTCAAAAAATTAAAACACTTCAAAAGTGATAACTATAAAAGATAGTTAAATAATATATTATTATTATTATTATTATTATTCATTTTCAGAAATTTTGTTTTGAAACAACATCAAATCACATGAAAAGAATATTATATTTTTAAAAAAGTTAAAACTTTTCAAAATAATGAGTCTAGACACTTGATTAATGGATCATCTGGTATATTAGTATATTATTATACCAAGGTAACTGGCAAAAGTACAATATAATGTAGGCATAATATAGTTAGCGTGTTGTGTTCGTATACGTATTACAATATATTTGTCGCGTACCTACGTCATCATTGTCGTCAGCTACAACATTATGTGCACCGGCGTCTATGATACAAGGCGAAGCTCGCCGTGTCGGGAACGTAAAACTTAAGTCGGCTGTAGAGGTTTTCAAAATAATGAATTTAGACACTTGAAGGGATCACCTGGTATAGTGGTATATATTATTATACCTAGGTAACTAGCAAGGATACAATAATATAATGTAGGCATATAGTTAGCGTATTATTTCGTGTACGTGTTATAATATATTTGGCGCGCAACCTATTCGCAATATTATTTTTCGCGTACGTCATCATTGTCGCCAGCATGTGCATCGGTGTCTATATGATACGAAGCGCGTCGTGTCGGGGACGCAAAACGCTAAATTCGGTTGTAAAGGTTGTTGCGGGGCTGTAACTGCGTATAGTTGCTATTCAAACTCGTATATTACTATAATATAATATTATAATATTATATATTATGCTGTCGGTACGTAAAGGTTAACGGGGTTTTTTTTCACTCAATCACCTACTTCACCCTCTCACCGCCGAGAAATAAACGCCGTCCGGTCGCGTGTAAAGGTCAATTGTTTTGCGTAACAACCGTACCCGCTACACCGTCACTAAAAAAAAAGGCTCTTACCGCTTTTGTACCCGGATCCTAACATATCATCGTCGGAGATGAATTCGCGCGTCGTCCAACAGTAATATTATGCTAGTATATAGTATACACTGTATACAGTAGGTATACCTAAGTCTTACTATACTCAGAGCCAGTCCAAGTTTCAGACCAGGGGCGTGTTTAGCAACGCCAAGGGAAGGGGGATGCAAAAAAATTACATTTCAAAATAATGTAATAATTTATGACTATTACCTAAACTTATTGTGTTAGAAACATAAAATGGAATTAATTACATTCAATAATAACAATTTTATAAAAGTTATAATAGCTTAATACGTTTGGAGTGTTAAGGGGCTTAGGAGCCTACAGTTGACCTGCTTTTTGCTCGAAAAAATGACTTACAGAAAATATTCTCATGATTCGTAGGTAATCAGATTTCGATAATTATTTTTTTAAAGAGAAACATTTTTTACAAGGCGCATTAGACTTGAATTTTCAAAATACTATTTCTAAACCATATAATACGACTTTAAATATGACCAAATTTTTGTGGTAAAGGAGGTTGGAGGATCTCGGGCCTCTTGTGCCTCCTCTTAAATATGCCCTGTCTTGGATGATTAGAGTGAAATTACTAAATATATTGGAAGGCAGCTGAGAAATAATTGCTATTTATAAGTAATTTTACAGTTTATTTTTTTTTTGGTATTCGATAAAAGTGAAGATGGATTTAAAAAAAAAAACATTTGAACTGGGTATTTACTTCATGGCTCATGTGTTCCTTTAATAATTCGAGTCACAAGCAGAAATAAAACTGAGTTTAAAATATGGGGGTGTGGGTAATTTCTTAAAATAATTATTTTCTCGATCACTCTATTCAATATTTTTAATAAGTAGATAATTTATCAATTTACAAAGTTAGGAAATCTAGGTCATCAACCATAGGTCCCTAAAATAAACTCAGACCTGAGGGCCTGGTGTATGCACCCCTGTCCCCCCCCAATCACGCCCGCTTTATTTTTAGGCGATACCCGCTTAACCCTATTTCCTCCCTACTTGGTGGACGTACAATAGGTATATACCCTATTATATTTTAAACACACGGAAATTACATAAAATACAAATTATTCAAACTCATTTAGTATTATCGCGGATGTTTTTGAAAATTATCATACGTTTTGTAGACTTATAGAGTATTTTTCAGTATCTTGATTATTATGTAGGTACCTACCTATGTCATGATTAGTGAAGGAGAATAGTTTTTTTAAAAATATTTTGTTGTATAAGTATTAAATATTAAAATATGTAAAAGAAATTTTTATCTTTATTTATAAACATTTAAAGTTTAATTTATTAACATTTTTGAAGTGGCTGTAGGTATACTTGATTTATATTCCGCGAATACGTGGCTCACTGTTCCACTTATCTAAACAATAAACAAATATTAATAATAATAAAACTTTTTGTTGAACGTATACGTTATCATTTTACGCTAATATTTTATTAAAGTATCTTGCTCTAAAATATGAATAAAGGACTATTCGTCGTTAAAAATCCTAAAAAATTGTGAGCGAATAATTTTTTCTCCGCAAAAAACGTAATAATACTAACACACAAGTATTTCAAAAAAAGTAAACATTTTTATTTCACTAGAACTTACATATTATAGTCAATGATGACTGACGACTGCCTGTTAGCTGACAAATATTAATAAATTATATTATATTGTAACACGTAAATATTATAATAAAAAGCGATATTTCGATCGCACACGTTTTGTAATAATTTAAAGAACGCGATCCAGTGAAAAAAATTCCATTTTAGTCAGTTTAGTCAGCACCTATTTAAAATGCTCTTAATATTGTATTATTTGAAACTAGTTTAAAATCGAAAAATATATTTATCAAATTTAAGAAGAGTTAGCAGAACTGCAGCTCAACTTGTCTGTGTGAACTTTTAATCAAAAATAATTATTTTCATTTGAATTGCCTCCGTAACTTGTGATCTCGATTTTTAAGTCATATATATTGAATATATATTATATTATATATATTATATATATTATATTCGTTTGAAAAATTGTGACTTAAAAATATTAAAATTTAATCAGGTAAAAACCTTGTTAGCTTACTTTAAAAGTTACTATTAAAAAGCTTACATTATAAAGTTACTATTCCAGTAAAAATATTGAAATAAAATTCTTTAAAAAACTCAACATAGGTGTTAGATACCTCAAAAACCTTAAAAGATCTAAAAAACGAAATTCAAAACAAAAACTTTTTACTCTGATTCAAAAGTAAGACATAAAACGGTATAGAACGAGCGTAGCCTAGCTACGGAAAACAATGCCAAGTACTTCAAAATCCCAGCCGCCCTAATATATTGTATATTTATATCCATCGCTTGGTCCCCATATATCCGGTCATTACATAAAATGTATCCTAAATTGCTATGTGTATGAAATAATATATTATATAACAAAAAAATTTCCTCCTCTCCACGTCACGCGGAACGTTGCCAAGACCGAGTCATTATTATATTGATATTTGCAGTCTGCCGGCCATTTTAACGCGACTCCGTGTAGTTATTATATAGTGTTTAGATACGAGTTTTATTTCTGTTGAGACGATTTTTATTTTTAATACACGACACGTCGTATTACACAGGTATAGGGACTGTCAACAAATGAATAATATATAGGTACAGTTTCTAAAGTTTCTAGTGTCGTTTTAACGTCATCGTAGTTTTATTTGTATAATCATACACCAAGGTTCTTCGATATCGTAATATTATTATAATATACTTTCCTTAAAATGTACCTACCTATAAAATATTATATGCTAATAATATGCTTCATACTGTAGTATTGTACGGCGGAACAAATATATAATAAGTATTGTATTTTATATTCCGAATGGATAGTCGAGAAATATAAAATAGTTCCCTACAATATTATTATTATTATTATATTTATCGATCTCTCCGCAAGTGGGCTTTTCGAGAAATATTTCGAGCGTTATTCGACGAAAGTGTAGGTACCTACAATATATCATATTGTATATTATAACATAATATTATTATTTTTATTATACAGCAGGACAATCAAAGGTACTACTATTATGTGTACAATATTGTATTTGTATTTAGCATAGGCGTGTTTAAAATGTTTTGTCCCGTCCAACGAACATTTTGATTTTGGACTTTTTTTTATTTATTTAATCTGCAGTATCGATATTAAAATACAAAAAGTATCCTTTTACAAGATCTCTAAGGCCTTATTTTATTATACCCTACCACGTATATCGCACGTGATAGATACATCATCTCGTACTTATTATTAAACAAAGCGTAATGTATCAAATACTTCTATAAGAGAAAAATAATTAAAAATTTGACCTAACCGAATTTGATAAAACCACGAAATGTTGACTTTTTTTAATTTCATCTATGCTTAAATAGTTAAATGGTGGATATACTCACTAATCGACATGATAAAGGGGAAATATTAATAAAATCTCGTATTTTAATTTAATATATTGCATATAGGAGAACATTGGATTATAGGGGAGGTTTGCTTGAGGATGTGTAGCACTCTCAGCTTTCATATAAGCTCCCAGCCTACTCGAGTAATTGATCAGTGACCCTTACAATGAATCCGTAAATTGTGGATTTTGAATTTTTATTTTATTATTTATTTTGATATATTTTATATATATTTAGATATTAATATATTGTAAGTTATAAATACATTTTTGTTATCAAAACATAATATTATGTACATTATTATTATAATTTATTCTCGAATTATAATAAAAAATATTTTATATTCTATTAATTCAATGATATTATACATTATGTATGTTTTAAATGAAATGAGCCTAAAGTAATTGGAAGGTTGTGGGGTAGGGGGTGGTCACTGGTCAAGGCCTACCACGTCTGTGGAACATAAATCATTTTAGCACACCCCAACTTTATTTCTATATGCTTCTATGACTGTAGCATTTGTGTAATAATATTACGAAACATACTTTTGTATATAGTGCTCGCCGCGTGGCATCATAATATTATACGTATTACTAGTTACTACAAAACGTATAATAAAATGATTGCAATGAAAATATTACGTTTATAGTGATGATGTAATAAAACAACAATAAAGTAAAACAAATCGTTTATTTATTTTTTATCATCAACGGCGTTTCTATACTTTCTTTTATTCGTTAAAATGTGTGCGTTATATTATATTATATAATATATAATATTATATATTACATTATTAATAATATTATTGTACAAAATATGCAAGCTCAAATGACGTATTGTTCACATGTACAATTTTATGTTATTATTATACATATTATAATAATATTATAATATCAATAGTAATAATAATATTATAATATCAATAGTAATAATAATAATAATAATAATAATAATAATAATAATAGTATTGCATTCGCATATAATATATCTAAATCAATACTCAATAATTCTTATTGTATAATATTATATAATTTTACTGCGTTTCAAAAATGAAAACTTAACAACTCGTAATATAATAACTGTACACATTTTTTGCTAAAGTACACATAAAAACACGTATTATAATATATTTCATAAATATGCGTGTATACGTGTATTATAATAATATGTAATATATAATAATGACTGCAGTATCTCGATTCGAACTTAAGACGTAAGTCGAGTGGTTTGTACGTGACTGGACGTATTTGTCGAGCTCGTACGTGGAAGTCTGCTCGTCTCACAGCAGAGCCACATCGCTGGATGACAATTTAGCGATATAACGATATAACAACAATATTGTAATAAATAATAACAATAATAATAAATTAATAATAAGTATATATAGTGTATACAGTATTATAATATTATTTGGTATTATAATTATTATTATGTGTTGTATATTATGCAGTTTGCGCCGAATTACACGTACTCAGCAGCTCGTCTCCGAGTATTGTCATAATCCGCTCGGTTCGCCCTGCAGCGCTCTGGACGCTTCCATTATTGCTTCGTCCAGCCGTTCTACCCGGGTACTTATCGAGTGATCGCTATAACAAAAACAACAACAACGGATTAATGATTTTCGAATTTTTTACTAAAATTAAATTTCACTACAGTCAGGGTCGGATTTTGAGTCTTGGACCTGGGGGGGGGGGGGGGGGCAGTTATCGTCGAAAGGTCCCACTTTGGAATTGTATATTATACGTACTAATTTATATAAAGATACAAAAATTAATGAAAGAAACAGTCGTGGACGACTGAGGACCACCGGTTTCCGACCACTGCTGGTATATAACTATAGTATACAGTCTCATGATATTTCTTATTTTGCTAGACGAGTGACAACGTAATGGATCAACCGGTCAAAAGAAAACTAAATCTAGTTAAAAAATCGTGTCTAAAAACTGTGTCAGCCAAATTTTCAGAATAGAACGCAATATTATTGATACAAATTAAATCTAAAATAGTGTGAGTGCGTATACGTTGTGTCAGCATCGACTGTTACTTTTTAATTTTTACAATACACCCAACGATCATAAGGCAAAAATTAATAATTCAAATCGTTTTTTTCCCCTAAATATAAGATTCTATTTTTTTTTATGACAATCCGGTAATATTAAATTTGTCAAGTTTGCTTAAATTAATTTTTTTCAGGAAATTGGGATTATTAGTCCAGACCCGTTTTAAGGTTGAGACCTTAGGCATCTGACTTGTTTGCTTAGGCGGAAATATGCTACTGTCTAAAATAAATACTATAAACGTCAATAATCGATACGATGCGTGGTGGTTAGCTTGTTGTATTAACTTTTTACGCGTTAAACGCGAATTTCATAATATGCAGGTATATCGACATATCATAAATGTTTAAAAGTCGATTCATTTTTTACTATTACGTCATATTATATAACATTAAGACATTAAGCACCAAGGTGTTTATTTTTGATGATTTTGGTTAATGCAGTTGATGCGGACATTTTGTTGACGGTCATGTCTGTCTTCATGGATACGGGGAAATCGGTTTTGGCGATTTATAGGGACCGTAAAGTAAACACCATTAATATTATTCGTTAAATTAATTTCCAAATACATATTATTATTATTTTCGTAAAGAAAAAAGGCATTAGCCGTTAATATGTGTACACGTTATAAAGAATGATTCTTTTAACCATAATCGGTAGGTACGTAACAAATAATGTATTATCATGAGACAATAATATTAACGTTTTAGGAAGTATTTTTTTTATGTCAAATATATCATTGGATGAGTGGTAGTGAGTATAGCGTAGTAGATCACAACTTTTGTAGACTCCCCAGTGTCAATTTACAATTGATCTAAGTAATAACTAAGAAATTAAATACATTTTAAATTTATAAAAAAAATGTTGTAACCACATATTTTGGAAAAACATGTAAACAAATTGACTTTTTAGTGACGTTTCTGGCTTAATTATAAATGTATTCAAAAAATTTACTAAGAAAATTAGTGTGTAGATGACCACACGCATATAAGTATAATTTGGGTTAAAAAAAAAGTACTAATATTCGAAAAATAAATAATTAAACTTCGTGGATAATAAACGCGTGCCTACTAAATATAGTGCGTTTAAACCGTAATTTTATTATACGTCTAATAGGTGTATAATATTATATTGTACAAGATTTATTTTGATACCGTGTAAATATAAAACAATATTATAACATAATGTCGAATCTCGTGTGCGAACTCGGTTCGCTGGTTTTTAGTGCTGCGACTTTATTACTTATATTATTCTATTGCAGCTGTCCGTTTGCGTTGAACATGTTTTGACAAAAATTTATCGCGTTAATATTTCATCTCCGGAGGAATTTCGTGCAGCAGAGACGTTTTTATTTTCTCGAGTCAAATAATATATTAGTTACCCCGCTCGAATCGTACAATATATATACATATATGTGTAATAATATATAAATTGTTCGGTGAAACATACATTTAAAAACGTTCCGTGGAAATGAACCAGGCACTATAAAGTTTTGTACGAAACGCGCGCGATTCTCGAACTCTGTTTCGCGGCGGTACAAAATGTACCAATTATATTATTATATGCTCATATATTGTGTACTATTTTTAACGTTTAAGAATTTTATATTATTATCACAGCCTCACAGGTAAAATATGTTATATGGCGCAAGGTTTACAACAGCAATCGTATATTGTATTGGGTGTTTTTGTGAGTGAACCCCATCACATAAAAATCTATGACACTCGTGATTCTGAAGGTAATGACATAGCTATAAAGGTTAGTCATCTTATAATTATAATCATAGACTCGTAGAAATAGACGGAACCTTTGTTCCGAGGACTGAGAGGCGTGGTCGTGCCAAACGGATTAAGAGAGATAGTACGAGTCTTATCGTAAGACTATACAAGAGTGAGAGAAATGCCAGCATTGCACGCGTTATCATATCTATGTCCCGTCTATTTCTATAAGTCTATGATTATAATCCTTGGGCTAGCGATATTTTCGGTAATACCGTAAATACTGATTGTAAAATATTAATACTTCAGTCTTCAGGATACCGGTATCAAAATTTGAAATACCACCAGATTGTTACCAGCATTCCTGTATTATGCAGTGTTAAGACTTATATTGATAAAAAATTACTCATCTCTTATTTTATCTATACATATATATCACTATTGTGACATTTGTTCCGAGGACTGGGAGGCAGCGTGGTCGTGCCAAACGGATTAAGAGAGATATCTAGTACGAGTGAGAGAAATGGCACTGTTCCGAAGACAGCCAATACATATAGCTTTAACAGCACCCGATCCTCGTAATAAGCTCCGGTTCCACCACTGCACACGTTATCATACCTAAATACCTAATGTTCCGTCTATTTCTATAAGTCTATGATGATTATAATCCTTATAGGTTGGCGATATTTTTGGGAATACCGTAAAATATATATTCGTTATCTATTCTCAACACTGATTATATATACACAAAGACGAGAACCTCGAAGCCAATTAAATTAAATTTTGCATTTTAATTAAAGGCACTCTCAGAGATTTGTCGACTTACAAAAAACGAATATAATTCGGGTTGTTTAGGGTTGCCATTGGTTACAGAAAATAAAACATTTACCAATTTATAATTGGATATAAGTTTAGACCTGTATTTTATATTTTGGTCAAAACTACCCTAATAAACGTGTCAAAAATATGTGAAGTTTACATTTAACGGAGTTTAAGACAGGGTAAATCCACGGGCATTATTTAATTTGTCACGGGCAATGCCATGCAGGATCAGCTATAATTAATAAATATATCTACTATATGAAATTAAAGGCCTAAACAGATGACCCTCATGCAATTTCTGCATAGTTTTTGACCGACTTTCATACAATTTTCGTCAATAGATTCACCAAAATCCGTAATGTCTTAGCCTCTTTTTTATATTACCTACTTTTTAATACATAAATGTTGAATGTTGTTGATTCATGAAAAACTATCGGTTTTTTAATTGTATATTGTTTCTATTGGTTACAGAAAATAAATTTTTTATTATAATCGGATGTAATAGATTTACACTCGGTAGACCCAATGAACGGTATTAAAAATTAGAGCAGTTTACATTTAATGGTGTTTAATAAAGGATAAATTCACGGGCGTTATATTTGTCACAAGTAACGCCATGAAATATCGTTTAGTTATTAATCTAAATACGCATATTATCGTAGTGCAAACGTATAAACGTACACTGCATAAAATACACCAATTTAATAATATAATTACGTTTACACCTACAGTGATCTACGTTTGACTTAGTAATTTAACGTGCGAGACAGATAATTCTCGAAATAAACAAACGATTAACGGTCGCAGGCACATAATATTATATTTGTAGGGTAATTCACCAAGCATACTCACATTTTTAATGGGTGAGGGGGAGGGGTATGTGTGGTATTATACATCCAATATAATGTTGTATAAATACTTACAACTTATGTACAAGTATTTTTCTTTGAAAATTGACTTGAAAAATACAGGTATACTCAGTTAAAAGGATTAGCAGCTGTATCATTTTTTTTAAAGAGGACGTTGGCATAAAAATAAAACGTAATCGGAGTACGATGAATAATCCAACATCTTGTTTTTGGAGCGTACGCCATCACTAAGTCATCCAAAAATTACCCACATAATATCATACGATGTACCTACCACATATAAAATGGTGCATAATACAAAATATACGAAATTAATTTTTACCCAAAAAAATGTATGACATTATATTCTATATACAAGTATTATAAATCACAATTATACTTCGTAGTAGGAAAAATAATAACAGTTTCGAGATAAAAAAAAAAAAAATACGTATTTTATTCATGCGTGCGATCAGAGTGTTTTTTTTATGTATATTTACACGCAAACACACATTAAATGTAGAACACTCACACACACACACACACACATACTAAAGTGGTATAGAGATAAGAAACTCTTTTATTTATATGATGCGTTCGACGGCGATCGCATAAAAAAATGAAAAACCATCTATTCCGTTTTTAAACTCCACGCGGAATCCTCTAGTCGTCTGTCTGCGCTTCGTTACAATAACGTCGTCGTCGTATCGTTTCGCGTACATTTTACGAACCACTTTCGTAACACCAACGTCGCCCAGAGTAATATTCATTCACCCGCCTCGAGACGCGAAACTCACGCCTGGGCCCGCGAGACGTATTCGATCACTGCCACATTGTCACGATGATATTATTTTTATTATGACGGTATGCGATTGCATCTTAGAGCATAATATTATTGATATTTAAAACGGATATAGTTATTGCACGTAATAGGCTCGACATATATAGCGAGTGTGCAAATATAATTCGTGGAGTATCTGCGCATGCGTGCCATTTGCTTATCAATCTGTTTCCCGGAAAATGATTTGTCAGGTATAACCTTCGATTTATTGATTCGCCGTGATAAATTACACGAGGCCATGCGCATGCGCGCTTATTTTGGCGGTCCTATATTATGGTAGTTATTTATCGTGGACATTTTACGAACCACTATCGTACCACCAACGTCGCGTAGAGTAATAATATCCATTCGCCCGCTCTAATCCTCGAGACGCGAAACTCACGCCTGAGACGTTCGATCACTGCCACATTGTTATGATGATATTATTATTATGACGTTATGCGATCACATCTCAGAGCATATTATTATTATTATATAAAACGGATAGTCATTGCTGGCCCATATAGAACGAGTTAAAGCCAACACAACTGTATATAGGATTCGCGGTATCTGCGCATGCTTGCCATTTGCTTATCAATCAGCTGTTTACCGGAAAATGATTTGTTAGGTATAACCTTTTGGATTTATCGATTCACCGTGATAAATTACACGAGGCCGTGCGCGTGCGTGCCTATATTGCCGTGGTCATATAATAGTAGTCATGTTGAATTTACAGAGTTTTCGAATGACTGCTCATTGTGTATGCTCTAAGGATGCATCTAAGAACGTCTAGTGGTACAATCCGACAATCGGCGCATATTAATGTTATATTTATTATACATTATTTTACAATTTTAGCGGTGTGCGTGTCGTCTAATTCGTTCAGCGGTAATCAATAAGATACTGCGTACCGCGTCGTTGTGTTTGGGAAAGAATCGATTTCAATATATATATATATATATATATATATATATATATAATATTATGTGTGTAGAATAGAAGTTAAAGTTTGTTACCTAATTTAACTTGTGCTCCCTAGCAGATATCCTAAATTGAAAACACAATCTCGAAAATAATAAATTATATTATTAAACTGCAAAAGTTAGGCAACCAACTTGTTTCAGCGCGTGTGTGTATCGGATTTGCATACTTAGTCCGCCGGCTTACGAAGGAAAAACAGCGTGGCTTGCCGATATCACACGCGTAAAATATTATATTACTATACCCACTGGCCACCGCTGACCTTTGTTGGAGTTCATGGCATCTGGACTAAGTACACGAAATTAAAGAGTAAACAAATTTATCAGTAAATATTATAATGCCTATTGTATCAAGAATAATAAACTAGTTTCGTTAAAAATATATTAAAACAAATATTGTGACCCCGGGCTTCCTCTATATTCAAAATTAATTTTCAGCCTTACCTCGATGCACTTTTTAATTAATTAATTTAATTGATTTCAAATATTAAAACACTAGGATTGTACGTCTGAAAAAAATGTTTAGCTACCTATACCTACCTTCTTACTGTATTAAATTATATATATTCAGTCGTTGAACCCTTAATCCAATAAAAAAATATATAAAATCACTATATTATGATACTATAATATTATCACATATTGTGTTACACAGGTGTCAATTAAAAAGAATTTATCTATTAAAATAAATCGTTTATTTTTTGTGACTAAAATGTGTTCATAACCTGGAGATGAAAAAGAAAATATAGTGTTATCATTGTGTTTTAATAATTCGACAACGCGTATAGCTGCAGATAAATCGATTTTAAGTCATGTTAATGACCAATACCACGAATCGACTCGATAAGTTGCGTTTTACAATCGACTACGCTTTACAATAACATTCAACTCATCACCTCGTTTATGCCCTTTTTTTCCCGAGCTAATCAAAGGACGGAGGAGGAACCGCGTTAGCATTACTTCTTCTGCTCGTTTAAGCGTCGTCACAACCTAGAAAACGCGTATTTTATTTATATCATAATATAATATATTTTATTTATATTGTAGGTAAAAGGTATTCCGTTGGACTCGAGTTGATGCATTGTGACGAATCATGAGTCCGATACACAACAATCACTGCAGAAGTTCTCGAGGGTGGTATTATATTATTATGAACTCGGGGATACATATTTTTTTTTCCACTCTCGTTGTATTCCACAATAGCGTCAGCGGGTACGCACATTATATTCAAACCGGAAGTTTATATATTCCTACGACGCATAATATTATCGTACGTCGCGTATATATACGCATCGCGTCTGAAGTATATATTATTATCTAGGTTACGGGATTACCACGCGAAAGATTATTTTTCCGTTGAAATGTATCAAAGAATCATCATGAGCCACGTAGACCATTTACGAAATACAAACCTAAATAATATATATATATATATATATATTATATATATACGCATATAGGTAGACCTTCCGTACTGGAATACCAGCCACGGATATGGCACTCTTCTGCTCTACAATCTATATATCTCTCTTTCACTCTCTCACGCGCTCTCAATTTTCGTCAGAACTACGTTTGCTAACGAATTGAAATGCCAAATCGAATTTTCTGTCGGTATAGTACCTACGCAGTACGTGATGTGTTTACCGGTATTGGTGTATAAATAAAAATAAAATCCACTACGACCTCGGACGAAGGACCTCTCCTCCGTTTTGTATAATATTATCATATTATATATGTGTACATGCCTAATATTATATTATATTATATTACGATTCCGTGTGATTTCAGTCGTCTGTTGATGCCTTGCACGCTACGATAACTTTTTCAACCCTTCAAAATATCACTGGATAATAATAACAATAATATTAAATATATTACGTGAATAATGTTATTATTATCAACGACCGAGAATCAATAATATTATTTCAACATTTATCGCATTCATCTCAAAATCAGCACGTATTTCCACACATTTTTCAAAAATAAACTACCTAATCATCTCCAAAAAGTTTTTGTAGAAACCTATGTGATTCACATAATATTATAATATTACTCCATCGTTACGTAAATTACCAAAACGCTGCTGCAGTTAACCTATTAGTTTAATAATATTAAGACAAAAGTTGTTTTTTAAGTATAAACAAATTAAAAATGTACGGATGGAAAATATCCAGGGGGGATGTTTTGGGTATTAGAAAACGCCGCTTTAAAAAATCCTAGCACGTGCCTATTTTATAGTGATTTAAGACTTGTAATAATATATTATAAAATAATAAGTCCAATAATAATAATAAGATTAAATTCAAAGGTGATACTTTTTTAAGACCCCTTTAATCTTAATTGAAATCGATCAATTTAAGTTTTAAAAAATGGCAAGTGTGGTGCTCGGTTTACTGTAAGCCAATAAAGATTTTTGTTAAGAACTGATTATCACTCACATATCTTTATTTTATTTATCTCTGTATCGTTTTTTTTATTTTGTGTTCTTAGTACGAGTTCCCGCGGAAAAACTACTTCAGTACAACTATGAAGAGAATTTGAAAACTTTGAAGTACATTCACGCATTGTTCGATTTCGAATCCACATAATATACTTTCAGTTAAATTCTTTAAAAGATCATGATTCGCAGTAGATTTTTTTATTTTTGAATAAAAGTCCACCACCACATTTAAAAAAAAAAATATAAACCTATGTTGTTATACTATTTATTTCTACGATCTAAATAAACGTCTACGTGTAGTTTATATAACCTAATATTTATAAATACAATGATCACTTATTTTTTCAATTCATTTTCGTAAAAAAATATTCTGATAATGATATAAAATAAGAAAAGCGGGTAAGTGAATGTCGCTCTCCTGTACAGTAGGTTACAAGTGGGTCAATGTATAATGGATTGTATTAAACTTGAATTCAATGATATAATATCATTGTATAAGAAAAACGATTCTGAGCGGAGACGATGTTTTATCAGTCTGGATTTTTTAAAATTGTATTATTTATTATAGCCTTTAAGATGAATTAATATTATAATATTATAATTTTTTATTCGTTGCTGTGGTGATAAGCAAAGCGTTAGAAATTAAAAGCCCATTTTTAGTGGACATTCGTAATTTGTCGGTAGTTTTTCTTGTGGCATTGAATTACTATTGATAAAATCGAAAAATGACGTCTCTAAAGTAACACCTTGATCAAATTTGCTAAAAAATAAGGCTATATTATGATCAAATCGAAGCACTCCTTCTGGTAGACATTTTGAATACAGGATATATAAAAAAAAAAATAATTAACACCATTGTAAAACCACTAGCTACCTCGCTCCGCTCAGAATCTAAAATGTGGGGCAACATAATTTAAAACATAAAAAATTACAATAGATATGGTAGAGATGTAATTTATTAATTATTATTCTATATTTAAATCCATTTAAAAAGGTAAATAATGGCATAATGCACCGAGTTAAAATTTAATCTATCTGTACTTCATACATATTACAAAATATAAGATATGCATTATAATATGTTATTATGTATACCTAATATAGGTCCTATATATTATATAACTCGTATTACAATATTGCTCTCTCGTTACGGTCGTGATATAAACTTTAGATTCATTTACAGTACGAAACAATAGTCAATAACGTAGTTTTACGAGCATAAACATTTACAAATTTATATAACCTGGAAGTAATTTATAATACATTGTAGACTGTAGTGATTGAATGTCATCTATCATAACAATCGATATTAGTTTATTATATAAAAATGATTGATTTTGCCTTAGCAAAATCGAGTATCTTGTATCTACCTACAGTTGTATATGAACATTGTGACGATTATGATTATTAGGAATAGTATACGATCATTGCGATCGAATATTACCTATTGTGTTTGTACTTTGTTATACAACAATATCGGTAGCCATTATAAACATTGTTTGTGAGAACATGCTGCAAAAATTATCATTCATTATTAGATATAAATAGTAGTACCTAACTATATTATTATTATTATTAGTGGCAGGGTTGGCCAGGGGTCATTTGCTGAATATTTGAGCTTGGGTTTTTCGAGAGTAAAATGGCTGAAACATTAACATATTGAATATTATAATGGGAAACTTTTTTGTCGTTAACGAATTTCAAAAAACGATCTGCAAGACGGAATTGTACGCTTGTCATTTGGCGACGCCATGAATTTTTAAAACCATGTTTCATATTCTCGTTTAGGTTTTTTTTTCTCTAATTTATGTTCATAATACAAACAGAATATTATTATTATCTCTCTCTCGTTATACAGTATGATTTATTTAACACAGAAGAATCATGATCTCCAAAAGTATTAACGTTTTTAAAAATATATTTTTTTCACTATTTGAAGTCACGACACAACATTTTGGAAAAAACAATTTATATTTGTAGCTACACTTTTTTTTAGTATTTTATCTTATTGAGTGTCAGCATACATTTTTAATTTTATATTCCAAAGCAGAATATTTTTCTGATAGTTCTGATACATAAAAATTGAATTTCATACAGATACCTATAGTTTAAAGTATTTAAATAATATAAAACTAAAACGGAGGCTCCAGGCTAAAATTTAGAAAAAAATATTGGTTTGTAATAAATTTAAACTATACAAGAAAATGTTTTCGAACACTTTTCGAGATAATTAGAGTTTCCTGTCAAAATAAGCACACAGTCTAGCCGTATAGGTAAAGGGTATTATATACACTTTATACGCCACGTGACTGCTGATAATTTTAATATAATAATATACGTCGTTTTCAACGGTAAACATGTAACATATAGGTATATGTAATATAATCCATCAATCTAAAACTACAACAATATTTCCGACCTGTTTTCCAGCGCATATTTTTTTTCTCAACTCACGGAAAGACCATGAGTAGTGTATGATCGATCGCGGGTCTAAATTTTAGTCATTAAACGTAAACCATACGATAGCTCATTTATATAATATTTTACTTACAGTGATCCGTGATTATTACGTAGACCATTGGGATTTCTTTAATTTTGAAATTGTAATTGTATATGCCAGTTATAGTTAAAAGTAATAGATAAATAGAATAGAGATTATATTTGAAAAATGACAATTCTTGTTATATACTTATGGTGTTTATATTTTACATGAGAGAAAAAAAGAAAACGAAAGTTAATTTTAAAGTTTGATTTCGGTGTTATTGTGGAGTTTGCTGTTCTGGGTAATCTACTGTGGGTCTGTGGGTGTAGCTTGAAAGAGAATATTAGCTAATACTATGTTATTTTCATTTTAATTTTACTATTATACAAAGCGAAGGGGGGACTATTTCTATTAGTTTTGACTTTTAGTAAATACGTTGAGTCCTCTTGATTATGTAAATATCATGAAAATGTATTTATTTGTTTTGGAAATTTTGTTCTATGTATTTAAACAATAATAATAATATAACTTACTGTAATTTGCAAAAAACAAGAAATACAATATAGAGAAACATATTTAATAAACAAGTCGGAAGCTCATCCAATAAACATATATGTTTGAATACGGATGAATCGAGTTCATATTAAAATTGAACTAAAAATAAAATTTAAATGAAGTTTATGAAACGTAATAATTCAACGTCATAAAGAAGAAAAATGAATAATATATTATTAATAACATAATGAATATAAAATACAGGAGAAAATATTATTAATACAATAATTTTTTTATATAGTTGTTTTAACTTTAAATGATCAAAATTGGCTAAATTAATATTATATTTACATAATAAAAACACAACTCTAGTTATTGGAGCAAAGATGTTCCCGAGTAAGATACCTAGTAATATATTGAACTTGTTAAATACCGCCAATTGAATTTATGTGGAATATTGCCATTGGTTCATTATGGGAAATGTTGCGTTGGCTGCAGTCGTTTCGGTGAAACTTTTTGCTTTGACGTTGTCTATTTGGGTGGCTGTAATCACCAAGGGTATGAAATTCTTGATAATAAGAGAGGCGAGATTTTAAGCATTTATAGTACTGCAGGTTTTGAGAGTTTGTATAGATTATTAGATGCTAACAGCTCTTCAGAGAGAAATGTTTTATACGTTGAAGTTTGGTTTTGGGTATATTTAAATTTTAAACGCGGCTAACATTGACGTTGACTCATGATAACTAACTGTCATTTTATTGATAAATTTAATTTAAATTTCCATTTGAAGTCTTGTAGGCATAAATATTTACTATATATTATAGTCATAATATTACTGGATAATCTTATATATTATTCGTAGTTCATACTGTGTAACTTATATTTGAAGTTAAAATACGAGCGCGATAAATACGGTCTTGTTTAGCTCGGCCAGTCGTCAAACACATTTATTTTGATCCACATAACAGCATTATGTACTCTAACTACTGTTTATTATCAACTAATATTATTATTCTATTCCGAAATAAAAATTGCTTCATTTAACGTTTCTATTATACGTACCCGGTTTATTTATAATCTAAACCTTAATTTGTAATTTAATTCCAACTATTTAATATCTTTGTCTTGTTATCGATGAATATAATTCAAGTGTTGAAGTATTAATTTATTCTAATCAAGCGTTTAAGTGTTTTTTCATTGTTTAAATATAAGAAACGGACAGAGGATACATTAAATATGACCTCCTGTTTGGCTGTTTGTAAAGGCGTTTTATTGATAATAACGTTTTAGTTTCCGAAGCTTTGCAATTCGCACATAATACTGAAGTATAGAAACATCGGCGCTCGTTAGGTATATATTATAATTTATAACATAATGATATTATAAATTGTATACTGTTTTTTCGTTGGATTTTAAGTTCAAAAACTAATCGTACGGAAAGAAATATTTTATTTTGACTCATTCAACATACAACTGGATAATTGAATGCGCGTACTACCACAATATTTTCCAGCTATAGTATTATTGCTATTATTGCGATTTCCGAAGACAAATTCAACTATCGTTTGTATCTCGTGGAGCGAAACGTAAGCGATGACCAAATATTGATCATATTATTAAACCACCAATATATAATAATATTGTGTATATTTTCTCAGTTTTGTAAGTGGCAAAGTAAATTGATTCCGCCTATTTTAAAGCGGCTATTCAATGGCTATTGATTCCACCAAGCCTTAATTATAACATAATATGTATCAGGTTTTCCATTTAAATATTAATACATTTATTATTTTAAGACCCTCAAAGTTTTCTTACACAAATTCAAGTAATTGAAAATAACATTTTTGTAAAACAAATATATTTTTTACTATTATCATTTAAAAAATACTTTTTAAAATATTTCGTTATATAAAAATCAAATTTCGGACGAATAGTTTATCAATAATTATAAGTATTTAAAGTATAGATGAGCGGATTGGAGTGGTACAGGGGAACGTACTATCCGCTGCTCCGATTATAAACTTTAAATAGGTTGGTATACTTATAAATAATAAAAATTTTATTTTAAATCAGTGTTTTCAGACATAATGAATATCTTACGAAATGGATCACCCAGTTCATATTTAAAATTATAAATATAAATCTTTATTTTGAGTTTTATAATATACTTTATTAAATTAATTATACTTATATTTATATAGGTACTACCATTGTTATCATAAATATTACTATACATATACATATACAATTAATTCTACTATCTAAATATATATTAAACTTTTGATGTATATCGTACCTATAAATAACAATACCATACGAATCATAATATAGGTATTTTAAATAAATTAAAAATGGTTTAAATACATAATATTACAGGTACCTACATTTATAAATTTAATATAATTTATGGTTTGTGACTTATTTTAACAATTGATTGTTTAAAAGAGAAATTCAGTAAAATGTAGGTAACTTAATGCAATCTAAAACTTATGGCTAGTTTCTACAAGTCTTATCAGTTTTAACCGATAGGTGGATAGTTAATGAACAATAGACGGTGGGGTAGACCATTTTCAAAAGAAATAAAACAGGGTGTTTAGGTGAATACGTTGTATCCTCGTAAGTCGTAAGTGCAATTAAATAGTTATTGGTCATCGATTAGAAGAGTGATAAATACTGCAAGCTGCCGGGGACAACCCATGTGATTTAGTGAAAAAGACAGTACAGAACGTAATAATCTCGTGTCACAAAATAAGATTTTTTCACAAAAATCAATAATCCCTATAGACAATTTTTTCCCTGTGAATAACGCCGAAAACTATTCAACGAGAAAACTATTCTAATAGATCTCTGGGTGCCTTTTATATATAATAAGAATGCAAAATATTTGACGTGCTGTTATAACAGCGCTCTTATCGGTGCAAATAATATTATGATGCAACTACATATTATACATAAAGACAAAACCAATAAAGAGCTCAAATGTATAATTATTTACATACAAATAAAACCATCTAATTAACAATTATTAGAATACTCAAACATTCGGAAAATCTGATTTAAACAAACTAATTATTAATGACAAAAATAGAGTCGATCACTCAGGAAATGATACACGCATGTGTTGTCTCTGTCTTACAAGTGCCTAACATAGCACATTTTACGCTCCGAAAAACACGTGTAGCTCCGTTAGTTTTTAAAATTAGTGTGAACTGACCTCTTATTAAATATAAAGGTTAAATTATTATCTATGCATAATATAATGGGCTTTATATTATATTTATAATTTTTAAATGAGTATTTTAATATGTACGAACAATTTACAATTTTAAAATACTCATAGTACTCACTTTAAAATTTTATTAAAATTTATAAAAAAGCCCACGAGATGTCCTAGATAATTACCTTACCTTTTGATTTTATAAGAGATCAATTCTCTCTAATTTTTAAACTAATGGAGCTACATGTTCTGCTGTGCGTAAAATTTGTTATGTTACACACTTATCAGACGTAGACAACACTTATGCGCCGGTATCACGTCCTCTTGGTGAATCACATATTATTATACCTAGTGTTTAACACGCACGGTCGACTGTATAATATTTAAGTTACAAATGTGTTGGGCTCAGAATAATTTTTTCAAAAATTTAATATTGTTTATTGCGTAATGCATGATAATATATATTACATTTAAATAAACAATAACGTTAGGTCCGAATGCACCCCATCGCCTACTGATTCTGTATTTACATTTTATCTTATTTTTCTTTCGTTTAAACACGGTTTTCAATAAATCGGCGGCGTCACGTGCAGTTTGTATTTAATATTTATTTTATTTTATTATTAGTTTAAGGCATCAACTGCGTGGTTATTATACGTCTTATTACACAGCTTTACAATTCACTGTAATTATTAGCATATTATTAAGTTTTTACAACTTTCATCTTATTAAATTAGCTGTCCTTATTCGGCTTCATTAATGAATCTCATTTTATTTTCTGGTCGTATCTGCAGCTGTCGGCGCTATAGGTAGTATTTCCTGTAAGGTTTCCGGAAGTTGAATTTTGTGACCTATTATAATGATGTTTGACAGCATTTTAATAAAATGTATTTTACAGTTATATAAGCAGTTCTATAAGTTGAACACGTGCGTTCGGCTCCCTTGGCCTTGGGTATACGCGTGTGAGTCCTATACGAAGTCGGCTGATCATTAAACGACTCTTATTTAATTTGGATTTCTAATGGTGTTGGAAACAGTGTAATAGAGTTTCTCGTTGAATTCACCTAAGCTTACTTTATCGTTGATACCTATTAATCCTCTCGCAGTGACTTTTCCATTCAACTGATATACGTGTACCTATTTAGTATTTAGGTATTCGTCCAAATTTATTGAATCGTATGTTTCTAAATTGTCAATCTTAGTCGCCTCATTGGTCAATACCGACATTTCTATCGACCTCGTTAGGCTCGTTTACAATTGCGCCTACGTGTCTGCATAGGTAATATACCATTTTCTCCTCAAAAGTAGCTTTTCCTACCTAGACTTCATAAGTTATTAGAACTTCCCTCGGAGGAATCAATTTTACCAGGTCGCTGCCCAATTTAAAAACACCGTACACGCTTAATAACGGATTCGTCAGGGAAAACGAACGAACGCGTTTGATGAATTTTATATGGTCACTAAAAGCTCGCATTGCTAACCTGATACGTTTCCGCGCGATCCGATGCGGTCCAATCGTAAATAATTCTATGTATTATATACTCGACCAGGTCGGATTGAAACGATACTAAACAATCTCCATTATTTCATTAAACATTTATCCTCGTACTCTTATAAATATTGGATTGGCCTCGAAAATTTCTGTCGGCTAAATAATTTAAGAACGTTTTCTAAGAGAGGGGAAGGGGCGACGACATTCGGCAGTCGACAGCGTCGACAGCGTATATGTCACATATAGGGTGATTCTTTTAACCACTCATTAGTTCAAAAAGTATTAGGTAACGTTTTTGATAATATACGTATAATCATTTTTTCTTACATCATTTTAATTTATAACAGACCGTCATTTAAAAATAATAATATTTTTTAAAATGTATCTTTATATATATAATTCTACTGTACGTGTGTTTGTAAACGAACTCCTCCTAAACGGCTGGACCGATTTTGATGAAATTTTTTGTATGCGTTTGGGTGACGCCTCGGATTGTTTAGATTCTCAAATCATCCCCCTAGGTCCAACCCAGGGATGTGCTCAAACGGAGATATAGAAATTTTTGTTTATAAATTGTTGCCATGGGTTTTAAAACTATTATAATAATTATTATTATTGGTTGCCGTGAAGTCAGTATATTCATTCAATGCATTTAATTTTTTTGTACGCTGTATTTTGATGTTATATGTATCGCAAATACGTAAATATTGAGCGTATTATACTCACATATAAGTTACTTTCATAAAATAATGCCAAGTCTTCGTGGACTAGGAGGAAATATTGGTTGACAGACTTGGCATTCACAATTATATTCCAGCCGTTCAGGAGGAGTTCAGTGACATACTTGGTATAACTTTGATACTTTAGACTTAAATTATAAAGTTACGTACAAACAGCACGGGGTCCGTGATCTACCGCAGGTAGATTGCCTACCTGATAATATACTGCTGCGAACCAGAATTATTACTCCAGGCAACAGAAAAGTTCAGATACATTTTGAACACCATACACCGAATATTAAAAACCAATTGAACAAAGTTTGAGTCATATGGAGTTGGTACATTTAACGGGAAACAAAGTGCACGGGATCAACTAGTATCATTATATTTTTTAAATGTTTTGAATTAATATTTTTATCATTAATTCATATTCCAAGACAGAATATATTTTCATAATTTTTTCATATAAAAATCGAATATTACTTACGATTATTCAACCCGTTTTAAGTATTTAAAGTACCGGTAAGTGGTGTGGAGCGGTATAGCTAGAGATGCCCCGCAAAATGTTTGTTTGCTTTCTATTTTGTTCATATATATATATATATAGTTTTATTAATATCTTAAGAGGACGCCACATCATGATGTTTTGTCTCTGTCTCACAATCTTAAGTTTTCATGCTAAAATGTAAAATATTTTTAAAAAAAATAGTAAAAATGTATTTTCTTTCTTAAATTGTCGTTTTGTATAATGTAGTCAGATTATGTGATAAATTAATATTTTCAAAACCATTAATATACTTTTCGAGATAATGAGTGTTTACAGTTAAGAGAATTAGCCATTTTTAATATTATTAGAGTTCCGACTCGACCGCATAATGGTATAATGGCTGACGACTATAATACTATGTATAATATAATAGAGCAAAAAATTAATAACGAGAAAGAAAAATATAATAGTATACACGCGTGTGTATTTATAAACTTATAATAAACGCGGGACACGCGAATACGACGCACTATTATAATGGTCTACTATAATATTATTATTTATTATACGCATACAAAAAAAAAAAAGAAAAAACGCCGTGTCCTGGAAGTTTATCTATATCCACGTCGTGAAAATAACGTGCCACATATATAATAATGACTATGGATGACAGACATAATAATAATAATAATAATAATAATATAATAATGTGCTCATTATCCTATACATATCTATACCTAATGTGTGGTTATAATATATGTTATAAACTTATAAATATGTTGCGTTGCACTGTAAACATGTTAAGGCATATTATAATACCAGCTATGTAGCTACTATAGACCCATACGAATTACATTATGTTATCGTCGAAAAGTCGTTCAAATTATACAAATACAAGATAAAAATTATTTAAAATAACGTTATTGGCACTTATACTTTGGTAAAGTATTTATATTCATTTACAAAATAATATAAATTATAATTCGACGCATATTATAAAAACACGTATTCATCTGTTTTTCTTATGCAAGCTGTAACGCATACACAATTGTTCGGGATTGTTTGAAGGTCATATTCCCCAACCCTCGATTACAAGATTACAATGTGACCTTGGCCACGACTTCTGCCCATTTCTTTTGTTTTGTTTTCAATTATTAAAGTTTTAATGACAAATAAAATATAATTTTATTGAATTGCATTGCTAAACCTACCACGGGCTTAACCATTTTCGACCAAAAACGTACCCTTCCCTTTTCAGCCGATTCACTTTTCGACCAAATTTAAAAAAGGTCGATTCCCTTTTCGACCAAAATTGTACCCTTCCCTTTTCGGCCGATTCACTTTTCGACCAAATTAAAAAAAACGTCGATTCCCTTTTCGACCAATATTGTACCCTTCCCTATTCGGCCGATTCACTTTTCGACTAAAACAAAAAGTTTTGTAATATGATATGTAAAATAAATAAAATAATTGGTGTATAATTTTTGTAGAATAAAGGTTATACTTACAGAAAATTATTAAAAGTATAAGTTGTATAAAATGTGTAAAATATATAAATAAATATTTATAATATTATTATAATCTAAAGTTTTTGTCAATAATCATTAAGTACAATAGTAATATATATAATATATAAAATAATAAACTGATAAGTATATTATAATTTTAAAAATTATTTAAAGTATAAGTTTCATAAAATGTTGTAAAATAAAATATAAGAATGCCTATAATATAGGTATTCTTATAAAATATTATATTATTAACATTAGTTTTGCGTTAATATGTTGAAATAATTGTTTGAAACCAACTTAACAAAATCATACCTAAAAGTATTTTAGTGATATATTTACTATTAAGCAAAGCTGGGCAGTAACTAGTTAAACAGTTAAAAGTTAAGTTAAAAGTTACTTTTTTTGATAACTTTTAACTTAACTAGTTAAAAAAAAATAGAATGTAGAAAATAATTTAATTAGTAACTAAGTTATTTATTTTTATAAATAATTGTAACTTAACTTAGTTATTTTGTTAAAATGAAAGTTATTTGTAAAAAGTTATTTACGAATTTTCCTATTATAATTTATGTGATATTTATATAATATATTAATATCAGCTTATGTAGTAGTGTGTCAACTGGTGTGAGTGTGTAACTACGAGGGTTCCAAGTTCCAACAGTAAATTTAGTCATTCGTCAATGTAATCCTTTGAGAGTGTTATAGTACCGAGTGCCGATACTGAAATAAAATATAAAGACTATAAATAATATAGTTTGTGCATTTGTTATTAATTTGTTTTACTTTATACCAAAACTAGTTGTTTTCCTCCGATTAGATAAAAAAACGTTTATGAGTAAGTTAAAGGTATTTAAAAAAATAAAAGTAACTTAACTTTTAACTTAACTTTGTTATTATTTTCATAAAAATGTGTAGTTTAACTTAGTTACTCAAATTCAGTAACTTTATAAAACTAACTTTAACTTAGCTAAGTTATTTTTTTATTTTAGGATAACTTAACTTTAACTAGTTGAAAAAATTGGTTAACTTGCCCAGCTTTGCTATTAAGTAATAAAAACGCCTAGCTATTTTAATAAATTATATACTGTAGGTACCTGTCGTATATCAATACGTATAACGATCAGTCTTGCAGGTACATACTACATATTATACTGATATAACTATATATTATGGTAGTAACTAGTAAGCATCACAGTCGACGATCAGCGATCAAATAATTAATGACAACAATTATATATATAGGTTTTAATAATTTTCAATATTTACCTATAACATAAAATATAATACATATAATATGGCTATATTAAACTTTTTGTATTGTATAATTTTGAAAACTATATTATATTAGGTATTATTATATACTTAATAATTAATGACAAAAATTTTATATTATTATGTTATATTTTTTATAAAATATTATACGCATTATGATATATTAAAATAGAAATAATGTTAATATATAGATTATAGGTATTCTATTTTACATATTATATTACAAAACTTTTTGTTTTGGTCGAAAAGGGAATCGACGTTTTTTAAATTTGGTCGAAAAGGGAAGGGTACGTTTTTGGTTGAAAACGGTCTCGCTCCCTACCACGACCAGTGTATTACCCACAGTAATATGTTTTCGGTCGTATTAGATAATAATAAACGAACACGAAGTTGAATCAAAGTAACGATTAAGTAAAAAAAAAAAAAAAAAACTAAGAAAAAATTCACGGTCTCCGTCGTTCGGCTACAATTTCTTTTGCTTTTTAATAAGGTCTCCGTATAGTAGAACTATATCAAAGTTTAGTGTATCGTGTAATCTGATTACACACCATAAACCTCGTGTACGGGCGTGATGTAGAAGTGTAGATTAGACGCGTATAGTGTCTGCCGCTTTACCGACTATATTATTATATTATGCCCAGCGACGTATTAAAACTATTTTCCTTTTTATTTTTAATTTCGTTGTGCAAACAGGTCACAGGAAGCCGTTCGCTAATCTCCCCACGAGCGTAAAATCGCATTCGAACGTTAGATTCCGCGGCCGTTTCTTTCGCCTCTCGCCTCTCGTCAACTATATAATATTATACGTGTAAATTGCCACTATAATATTATTATAGTAATAATTTTTTCCTCCCGAATCCGTTTTCATTTCATGCCACGGCAATCTCACGCAGCAGCCTCTTACCGGACCATTTACTGCGCTCACACGTAAATCTTTATCGTGCCGTGACTTTTGATCCCGTGATTTTTAATTATAACGATAATTGGTTCCCCTAACCATTTAAATGGTTTCTTTGACCATATTTTCAAGTTATCACAATATATTTGACTATAGTTCAATAGTTACAAGTAATAAATAAATTTAGCTGTTTATGCGAATAGTTGATTTAAACATATTATCGTTTGTGTCGTTTCAACTACTGATATAAAGTCGCTTCAATTAATAATAATAGGTTGATACTACTATAAAATAATAGTGAAATTAATTATACTGAAGAATTGGAATTATTAATATTAAAAAAAAAAATAAAAAATAATACTTAACTGAAAAAAAAAATATATATAAGTTCAGGCAGTAATCTCTTCAACGCAGTTAGGGGGGTTTTTCACATAATACGGTATTTGAAATCCCTTGTCGAAATCGGTTTGCAATTCGTAACACATTAATAGATTAACATGTAATAGCACCGATGGACATATTATTATATGGACTGTCATCCCTTATTTTTTTCATTTACGTACCAGAACACGATACATATTATTAATATATCATATATGTGATTACTGCACCCTAAAAATAATACCAACGGAAATAATTTAATATCTGTACTAAATTAACGGTTTTTAGTTTTAATCTAGACAGTATAGTATAGATAACGTTGTATTTTTGACATTAAATATATTCTATTATAAACATGAACGATGAACTACAGTCATATCGGTGGAGTAGTCTCACTTCAACCCAAACAATAAATTATATTTTCTCTTTGCATTAAATTATTTTCTTAGAGACAGTTATTATTATTATTATTTACAATAATTATATTGTTATTTAAAAATGAAAAAGAGGTACGAAATGTTGCCCCGACCAGAATTACGATTGTTATTTGTTTAAATAGGTAGTTTCTAAAGGTCTTGTACAAATATTATTACGTTATAAATTTCCATTGTTAATTTATCGAAACTCGACGGTAATTTTATTTTTTGGAAGAGCAAAAAAATAAACTACTGAGTACCTGAGTACGTTCGTTAGAATTTGTTGTTATCTTAAAAAATTCATAAAACCCCCGCCGTATAAAAATGATGAACGCTGATAATAGGTATATAGAGACGTTTTTCTTTTACATTATTTTAACGACGTTGTTTTTAAAACACAAATTTATAAAAAAAAAAATACTTCATATTTTTTTATCGCTGTATATATCTTATTTATGTTTTTAGCACTTAAACTCGTATAACGTATATTTTATATTATATTTAAAATATAATTTAGTTGTTTCTTGAACAGATAACATGCATAACAACTGATAGGCAATAGGTACAAACAAGTATGCATTATGCATATTATTGTGTTTTTGAGTCCAAGTTTCTAGTCATCATATTATTATAATTTATGTTTGATTTTAAAATAAGATATGGTTCAAAAAAACTTCATTAAAAAGTTACGTACTGCATTAATTCAGTCAAAACGATTAAAAATCCAATTTTCAGGATTTTTGAAGTTTTACTATTTGGCAAATTAATTTGCGTTGTGCGATTTCACATTTACATTATTAATTATAATTGTTTTTTCTCAACTGTTATTTGTTAAAAAAGAAAATAACTCCCAACCACTGAACATCGTTCAAAAGCGGAGGAGAAAAACGGTAAGGCAAAATAAATCGTTAAAATAAAATATTATCTTGTTTATGGTCATTTGATATTGGTATTTGAGTGTATATGTATTATTATATATAGCGTGACTTGGCTATAAACTGAACATTTTTATATTATACTTTGAATGTATCTATATTAGGTACCTACTAATAATAAAAATAACATAATGGCATATAGCTACCGATTGGTCAGCTTTTCGCCAATTCTTCCATCGAAACGAGAGTAATCATAGTTTAATGTCATATATATTATTAACTTAGTCACGTGTGTCTAATTTTGATATACCTATATAGCGATCACTTTAGCATAGGCCTTGAATAGAAATTCACGTTCAAGTCATGTTACACACTATTTAAGGTAGACAATAAGATAATGAAAACAAAATAACACGATTTAGTTAAGATATTAAGTCAATGCTCGAAATGTCAAGTATTGGTTACCGATATTACCAAATAATGAATTCATCATAATATTATTAAGAAGTTAAAAAGGTAATTATACAGCTAAAAATATTAAATTAATATTTTTAGCTGTATAATTACCTTTTTATATTCGGTTAAAAAAAGTTATTATATTAAAGGTATTTTTTTTTTTTTGTAATTGCGTTTATATGCATGGTTTTTCCACGTTACACATAATAATATAAGGTTTTAATTTCTACTATTGATCAGCGATATAATTAAATTGAATCCACTCGCGAATCGTACAGTTCGTACGTCAAAATAAATGTTGGGGTTTTATTATAATAATTGTAGTATAATTGAAGTTTAAGAAAAAAATTATCAACGAATGCCTGCGAAATAGTTTGCAGGTCTGTTCAAAAATTTCGTTGTGGAAGAATCTAGAACGATCATGTACATATTATGTGGTTTTTCCACGTTACATGCTCGAACAATATAATATACTATTATGGTTGTAGTTTTGAACTTTGGCGGCGATGTACTTAAATTTAATCCACGCACAAATGTACAGTTCCCAAGTTAAAATGAAGCTCGAGGTTGTACCTATATAATAATAATTGTAGTGATATGTTTTCCGAAAAACTTCATTACGAAAGAATCTGGTGTGTAATTTTTTTTAATGTCTTACGGCGGGTTGTTAAACAATATGATTTAATGAGACAACGGTAGAAGTTTTGAGTTTTGGTGCTGAAAATTGCTTGATTAATAAGTTAGAGTACTCGGTATAAGTTTTACGACGTTCTTAATTTTACAGTCGAAAAGTTTATAACTTAACGTACCTGCAGCTATTAAAACGTCATCATTTTCCGGTTGTATTATAATAATACTATAATAATTTAAGCTATACCTACCTAGGTATATTATATAATGAGTGTAGTTGGGTACTATACGTGTTCAAAAATAATTTTATTTGGACGAAAAGTACTTTGGAGAAATACTTAAGACGGTCGATTTTATTAATTCGTAATTTCTTCACTCGAACACGAAGGAATGCATTAATGACATTAAAAAAATAATTGGAAATGGCTGGAATATTGTTTAAAAAAATCGCACTAATCCGGGCTATATAGTTCAATAAACAGCATTGTTTGCAGCGTATTTAACTATACTAAAATTATACTGTATAGCATAATATTGTGATTATTTATTATAATGTTTTCGATTTGAGCTTTTTCGTTAATTAATCTGGTCGTATTGTTCGGTATGGATAATGCAATAAAACTGCAGTGGGCAGGCCTTGGCTACAGAGAAGGAGTCCCTCGGGGGACTTGGCTGCCCCGATCATAAAATGTCCCCCTCAAAACTCACACTGCACTTAATATGACTATATTATAATAATAGTATGATCGGGGCACTTGTGATATTATTATGTTTATTATTTTTCATAAAATACACGAATGGAAAATTATGTATTTTCAAGCCGGTTAATTATTATTTTTTTAACATAGGGTTTGTTTTATTAATGTATAAAGGTTAATAACAAAAACAGACTCGGGGCATCAGTCTTCCCTTCCAAATAACAAGTTTAACCAAGTTCCGCTTGTGCGGAGAGCGAGTTGTTAATTTAGTATATAACGTGCAGCACGAGTTTTGGACAAATATATATATATATAACTACCGTAACCGTGGTATATATATATACCATTTAAAATACAGTTTTCGTTGTCTGCTCCCAAACAGCAGCAGCTCGGGGTATGTTTTTTTTTCTTCGGAGAACCGAAAACGTATAATGTTTTTACTGCGGCCTTATATATAAATTTATGCGCTCCGGACGCGGGCGTCACGGCTTCAGATGTTGTATATTATATTATTTTCCGTTTAAATAGTATTATTATTCCGTTTCGCGTCCGGCCTTACAATACAGTACGCGTTATTGTCTGAAAATATCGCGTTCGGGCGGAGACTTTTGAGTTTTAATTTCGCGACCGATCGTGTGCAACGTTTGTTGTTCGGCACATTTCGCGTGTTCCCGCGGCGAAATCGTCGGCCGACCGTAATAATAATAACTACACCACTACCTATATAACAAAGGTAGATAATACGCAAGCCGGTAGTATATATAATATACAAGGTGTAACAGAATGGCTTGGCAAATGAAATGACTTTTTTTTTATACTAATCGATATTGAAATTGTTTTTTTTTTTTAAAGAAAAAGCTTGCGCTACAAAACAGACCTACAGCATATAATTTTTCATTTATTTTTTTGATGTAGGTAGGTACTCTGTAAATAAAAACTTACATTTACAAATTTTCAATTTATTACATTTCTTTTTGGTACATTTCAAAATAGCCAGTTGGTAAATGTAATTTTTAGAAAAATGTTGGTGCTAAAAACGTTTGTTTAATACAAGTACCTGGTTGACTAGTTTATGTTTTCAGATATTAATTTTTTTTTTTGAAATATTCTTTTTGAAATTTCTCAGTCATAGTTGAATCAAATTATTTAATATTCATTTATATATATATATATTGTAATATTAACATTTTCATAATTTTTATTATATGTTTAACTATATTATAGTATCAATATTTATTATTTTTTTAATTTTTAGGTATTTCAAATACACCTTGTATTACTGGGTGATTCATTAATCAGAAATCTCGGACAATATCTTAATAAATACAATACAGGACAGTATCAACCCACTATTATTTTACATTTTGTAAATTTTAAAACACAGCGTAAACCAAATTAAAAGGTTACGAGTGCTACCATTTCGTCCCCTTCTCTATTTTATATGAGAGTAGGTTAGTAGGTAGGTAGGTTATAAATAAGAATAAATGAATCAAATTATTGTACTTAAAATATTAAAAAAATTCCCATTCCTAATTTCCAAATACCACCGTTACTCCAAGTCTCAAGTAAAATTTTCGAACCTCCTATATTATAATATACTCCTATATTATAATATACCTATATTATAATACTCTATAAATCGATATCATCATTATACACCAATTTCCATTTCAAATAATTGTCGTTAGTCTGTTTATTATAATATTATATTATTACAATATGTGTTAGACAATAATTTAGTATAATTACACGTTTTTAGTTTCAATGTTTTTCCATTGTCTCCACACCGTGTATCGCTCGGAAAACTTATGGCAGTAAAAGTATAAATGCTGCAATTTTATATGGTCACATTCATACGTGTGTATATAATATATCACAATATTTAATGTTAATTTACCAAGAGGACTTGAGAAATGCAAATTAGTTACCGAATTAATTACCACCACGTCGGTAGCGACGCGTCGTTGTGATCCGAATAACAATAAGCGATACGATCGTCGCTGCCACAGCAGTGCCGCCACACGATCGTATCGTATTGTAAGCACTTAGGTTTAAATTTTAAAATATTATTTTACGTTTTATCGTGATATATATATACCACAAGAGAAAGAAAGAGGCCCTGCGAGAGATAAGATGATGAAAATAAGGAGATACCATGGCAGTGTGTGTATTTGATGGCTGACGGAGCTTTTGGGGTTAAATGCTAGGTGGTGAGAGAGGGATGGAGAGATAATGTTGTGAGGCCACGGACCCTGTTGTTTCGTGACAAAATAATATAAAACATTATGAAGAAACATCAATAAAACGGTTCGAAAACAAATGGTCATATATGGGCGTGGTTTTTCGAGACTGCCGTCAAGTCGTATTATACGCGCTGCTGTCGGCTTGTTATATTATTATTGTGATTTTGTACGCTATATTGTGTGTGTGTGTGTGTGTGTGTTCGCTTTGTATTTTATAGTAATGTTGTACTTCCTTCACCGGTGGCACCCTGCACTGCATCATTACCCGACTTCCTGTAGTCCAACACGTATCGCCCGATACGAATAATATTAATATTACATATTATATTATATCCGAAACGGCGATGGAATCGATCGAGTGTACGATACAATAATAATAATAATAATAATAATAATAATAATAAAATCAACTCACGCGTAATGGTGTCTCGGTGGGCAGAGGAAGAAGAAAAAAATACGTTGTGATATTTATTTATATTCTTTACTCTATATGATTTACGACGGCGGTAAACAATAAGTATAACTACCTATAGAAAAAAATAATAATGCGCCGAACGATGATATATTATTATACTATATTATTATGCCGCAGTGGCAATACATTGCAGGAGACTCTTTTAATAGTAACAACCTTCATTATCTTGAAAAGTATTCCACAAAGTTTTTGTAAATATTATTTATTTTACAAAATTTGAAGACATTAAAAAAAAAAAACTATTTCTTAATTATTTTTTACATTTTATTATTTGTTGAGCTTTTTGAAAGACAGCATACATTTTTTACTTTGCATTTTGATTTGTGAATTTCGACAAGTTTCATATAAAAATCGAATTTTGGCGATATTAGTTAATTACCTATACCTACTTACCCTACTTACATGTGTATAATGGTAGGTATTTAAAGTTTTGATGAGCCAGTAGGTAATGGAAAAAACATTTTACGAAATACCCTTGTGTCTTTCCACTTGACTTATAATAGTACTTTAAATACTTAAAACTAATTAATGACTTGTTAGAAATGCTTTCAAAGTTTTCGGACAACAACCAGGAACACGAAATAAAAAATTCATGCTAATTACTGGTTAAAAAATGTGAAAAATTGAAATCGTTAAAAATAATTTTGTTTTCTTGTAAAACATAATCATGTAAAAATGCCAATATTATAATATGTTTTGAGATAATGAGTGTGTTCACTATTAAAATAATCATCCGGTGTACTATATTGATAACTAATAACAGGGTATTATACCTATTATACGATTACGGTGGTTTTATTTCAATATATTTTCTTCGTCGCGGGTTACGTTTGTTAGTTTTTCTTTTTTTACTGACGCTGCCGTCGTCACCTCTGACAGCCAACGTGGTTTCGTGTGAGACCAATATTCTATTGTATACACTCGTTGTTATTATTTTTTTTCAAAAAAAAAGTACAAGACGTTATAATTAATTGAACTTGCCCGTGGCGACGAAATACGCGTCGGATATTGTACGCCTAATAACAAGAATAATAATGGTATCTACGCTATATGTCTATATTATTGTTGTTATAATAATATAATATTAATATTATTGTTGTATTCGTGGCGCAGTAGGTTATTGCTTATAATGTGTATACATCGCCAAATATCGAATAAAATGGGCCGCGAATGGAAATTATTGAGCGTAGGGTTCACAATAGTGTGTCATCGTCGAATCGTTTGATAATATGGTTGTGATTACATCGATCGTAGGTACATCATAACACGGCCGAAAAGGTAAGCTCGGCCTTGTTTGGTTTTGGACACAAAAAAATCCAATACGGATATATTTTTTAGTCAAATCACACGAACATTCAATGTATTAAAATTTTCGCGAGACAAATAATATTGTGAATACATTTTTTTTTTTTTTTGAGCATTTACTGTTTTAATATACCTACATTTCATATTATTATTGTTCATGTTTACCCATAAACTATAATAATATTAATATTTGAGTAGTAAAAATGTGTATCTTATGTTTACAAATTTGTAATAAGTAGGATATAATATTATTATGTTTACTCTCCAGTTTTCATTTGAATAAGTATTTTGGCAGGGTTTTAAAAAATTGTATACACCCTATCTAAACAATAAGTCCATGGTTTAAATTAGGATAAGAGTGTAAACTCTTTAGTAAACCGAATATATTATTATTATTATTATTATTATTATTATTATTATTACTAATGGAGGTATCAAAGGATTAAGTCTTATCATTGAAACTAAACCCATAGACAGTGGTATTGGGGCCAACCAGGTGTAAAAACAGATAATATAATTCTAACTCGTGGACGAGCCGAACTGTTCAATTTCATTATTTCAATAAGATGAAAGAAAAAAATCAAATTGAATAATATAATAAATATACAATACAAGAGGAACGTGGCCAGCAAAAACAGCTTCATGAGCCAAAACAAAAAAGTGGTAAGTATATCATAACGACATCATTATTAAATCACTATTACACACGAGTATATATAATCTATATATATATAAGAATCTAACTTGATTTTGGAGACGAAGGGAACCGATTTGTTTGTTTATTTATTGTTGTTATTATTATTATTATTAATTATTTATTAATGCACTTGCATTTTTCCATTTGAAATATTTATTATTCATTGAACGAATAATTTATTGTTACATTTTTTCTACCTTACCTCTATTCTGTAAAAAAAGAATAAAATGTACCACTCCAGTGGTTGAATTCAAAATGTAGGATATATAATTTTCAGAAATTAGCAATATTAACTACAATATGTAATTACATTATATTATTAATTTTTTATAGCCGAAAAATCGTCATATGTTTTTAAATTAAATTATTAAATTAAATTATAAAAAAATAATTTCTTCCGGAGGAAGGTCGGGCAGCTAGTATTATACAATAATTTATTTTATTAAACAGTCTAATATTCACAGAAATAAATCGTGAGGAAGGGGGTATAAAATATAAATCAGAACCAATTTATAAACTAAAAATTATAATATTTAAGAACATTTTATTATTCTTATAAAATGTTGGGGAAATTTCAACCACCAAACCCCACTGTTTTCGTGACTGTAGATATACTAATTTATATTGTATATATGTATTAATTTATATTAATTGATAACTTAAAGGTAATTTTAGGAATACATTACATACAGATAATACTTAATATCGTAAATTATATGAATTTAAAAAAGCAAAAAGCTATCGGGGTCTTTTTTTAAAACAAATATAATATTATGTTATTCAATACTATAGTATAGTGGGCATCTTATCATAATATTATTGTTGTACATTTAAAAAAAAAGATATGGATAACATTCATTTTTTTAGATCAGGGAAACAGCCTCTTCTTTATAATTTGAATTTATTAAATTATGTTTTTGAGGTGCATATTATATCCAATATTGATGTCTTTTGATGCTTTATACTTTTATATCTTTTACAGATTACACCAAAATATAGATTTATGACTTTTAAGTTTATATTTATTAATCTATATTATGTTGATTCCAGACAAAGAATGCATTTCCGGTACCCGATTGTGAGGATAAAACAAAGAAACTATAGAATTTCAACGGTTGCGCATGTATTGAACACGGCTATTGTAAACGCATGTATAATATTATGGAAACCTTTCCATAATTTATTTAAATCACAATCGCTCCCTGAAAATACTTTTTTTCGCATTAATTCAGAATAACCTTCTCATGTTTACAATCATAATGTCATTTTATATCATGTCTGGGTAGTTGTGTATATGTAGGACGTAGGTAAGCACTGACGTTATTGTGACCTTTGTATGTTTAAAAGTCGAATACCCTAGCGCACATCCGGTAAACTATGAAATGAAAAAATGTTATCGATTCTTTTCTTTCAAACTATATCATAATATATTATTATCCAAAACATTATTATTAAACGTGATGATTTCCTATATTTTAGATTCTGAGTGGAACGATAAATGTATTGATTTTACAATGATGTGTGTTTTTTATTTTTATTTTTTATTTTTGTGTCTGTCATCACCTTTTAGGACAGTAAAAGTGCACGGGTCTTCTTCAACAGTACTTTTTCTGATAGAAAAGTGAATCTAGTTGGTACTTTGGGGGGTTAGTAACATTTTTCCAATAGTTTTCAAAAGCGCCGTGAAAAACAAAAGAAAATTTAAGGAAAAACAGGAATTTTTACGCAAAATCTGTTTTCGGGAAAATTTATTTTGGTTTTTGGTGTAACTTTAAAACAAATGATTCTAGATACATGAAATTTTCACTGATTGTTTATATTTCCATTTCCTATACATGATAAATTTTTCAAAATATTTTGATTTGATTTGAGCTGTTTACGGACAATTTCAGTTTCCAATCTAATTAGTTTTTTTTTCTATGAATGTCAATAAAACTTTATTTGTTGAGTAAATATACTTGAAAATTTAATAGAATGATCCTATTATATTGTTACAATGACATTTGAAAAATATTAAAAATCCTTAGTCACAGTTTTTTTTTATAAGCATTTAAAGTTCAAGAAATGACAAAATATGGAAAAATCACGAAAATTTGCAAATTATTTCGAGTTAGAAATTCATAAGAATTTTTCTTTTTAAATCTAAGATTTTAAAATGTAATACAAGATTCCTTATAGGATAATCTACCTTTATCAAAAAAAAAATGTCTATAACAAACTCAAATTAAATTTTTATGAGCGTTTGAAATTCATATTTTTACAACATTTGGTATTCACTCGATTTCTTACGTAACGATTTTCTTATTTTGTTGTAATTAAAAAACGAATGACTGTAGAAACTTGAAAATTTCACTGCATGTTTATATTACCATTTTATATATACGATAAAATTTTGACTGTTTACGGACATTGTAAGTTTTCAATTTTTTAGTTTTTTTTTTCTATAAATATCAATAAAGTTTTATCTATTGGGCCAAAAAGTGTAAAAAATTAATACAGGGCTCCTGGATACATTGTTACAATAGCAGTTGAAAAATATTAAAAATACATAGGCACAATTTTTTTTTATAAGCATTTAAAGATCGAATTTTGACAACATTTATCAAATTTAAAATTTAATAATTATTTTTTAGTTAATAATTTATAAAATGTTCAACTTTTATATCTAAGGCTTGAAAATTTAAAACAAGATTCCACGTAAATGTTTAATTCTGTTACCAAAAATTCTAAGAAGTTCATAAGCCCAGTTTATTTTTATAGTAATTTAAATTCAAATTTGGGACGAAATCACATATTAAAAAACC
>NC_042496.1:31192601-31243268 GCF_005508785.2 Acyrthosiphon pisum
ATTCAAATTTTAATACCATCCATTATACAATGACCCCACTTGTAATCTACTGTACAGCAGAGCGACATCCACTTACCCTCTTTTTTTTCCTTGATTGGTCTCTGTCAATCATTGATATGTATATGGACAAAAATGATTTCAGTTCTATAACTGTGATGGGTTTTTTTTAAGAAACGATAATAAACATAAATTCTCTTTATATTATTCTCATGTAATTATGTAATATTATAACATCAATGATTTATGGTATATTACTGTCATATAATATTTACAAAAAAATAGTTGAATAAAACAAAGGGAAATTTAAGAGGTCTTCGCGCAAGGCCTTTTTCGAGTTTGCAAAGTTAACCCATATTCAACACAACACAGCAGGTGACTGTTATCAATTAATGTTCAATATAATAACAATATAATGGATTTTTCTGTAAAGAAAAAAAAACACAGGCACTTTAAGCAAAAAACTAAAATATCAATTATACTATATGACGGAGCATACTATGGTAGTATATTTTATGTAAGTAATTACTGTAATTTGTTAACCAGATGATATTTTTAAAATAATTGATGTATAAGTATGAATCGAAATTAGTAATTCTGAATTAAAAAAATTTAATATACTAATATAATTATAGCAGTCCATCATAATAGATTTAAAGATACGGTAGTAAAATAATTTATATAAATACAATTAAAATTTGTAAATACTCTCTGTATTTGAGACTAAAGTAGGTACTATAGACTAAATATCCCATACGTATATTTTATATTATATATAAGACTATTATTAAAGAATACTATCCTTATTAGTTATTACACATGCAACGTCTTATTAATAACTCAGAAACTATTAGATTCGATTTTAATTTGCATAATATGCTTAACAATTTAAAGTTAAAAAAAAAATTGTTTCTTATTTTAAAAAGTAGGTAGATGATCCTCAAACGGTATACAGATATCTAAGTGTATAATACTTTTATGGTATTAACGACAGTACTAAAAAGCAGGCAAGTGGATGTCGCTCTGCTTTACAGTAGGTTACAAGTGGGTCATAGTATAATGGGTTATATTAGACTTGAATTCAATGATAAAATATCATTGTATAAGAAAAACGATTCTGAGCGGAGACGGTTTGTCAGTCTGGATATTTTATATTGTTATTATTTATTTTATCATGTAAGTTGAATTAATATTATAATTTTTTATTCGTTTCTATGGTGATATACAAAGCGTTAGAAATTAAAATCCCATTTTTAGCGTTTTTTTCGTAATTTTCCGGTGGTTTTCTCCGTGACATTAAATAATTATTGAGAAAATAAGAAAATGACCTCTTTAAAGTACCATCTTGATCCAATTTTATAAAATATAAGGTACTATATGTTGAAATCGAAGCACTCCTTCTGGAAGAAATTTCGTATACAGGATATAAAAAGAAAGAAAAAAAAAATAAAAAAAATAAAAAAATAAACACTATTGTAAAAACAATAGCTTCCTCGCTCCGCTCAGAATCTAAAATTCCAAAAATAAGAATTTGAATAAATGACTATTAAAGTATAAAAGGTGGGAGAGCATGGTCTGTGAATCACCCTATATAAACTATGGAACTGCGATCTAAGTTATAATTTATGCCACACAAAGTTACATAGTGTATCAGTGGCGTGGACAGGGGGGGGGACGTGGGCATTTTATTACCTCAGTAAAAAGTTTTAAGAGGGTGGGGGATTTTCTGATTTTCTCCCTCCTATTTACCTACGTCTTTTTTTTTTTTATCCCACTTTTCAAAAATTATGTCTACGCCACTGTAGTGTATAACATACACACGAGTATTTTAATTTGGAAGCTACAATATAGGTATAGGTAAATCGCTTAAATTATTTACATAAACTGTAATAATATATAATATTAGTTGCTTTGAAGTTTCGATTGGGAAATTACTTTAGTCCAAAACCGAACACCGCATCATTATATTTAAATCGTTTCCAATCTGATGATGGTAGGAATTTTATTTTTACAATTAATATTTACCGTCGCGATTATAACGTAAAAGTAAGAATACGCTTCATTAACTTTTGTCGATTCGTTAAAAAAAATAGGTTTGTATATACCTATATATAATGAACATTATACGCGATGTCGTTAGGAAAATATTTATAAAGTAATTATATTTTATGATAATTTCACGTCTTTGCATATAATTATTATTCGAAGCGGGTGCGTATATTACGCGGTTGAGTGATTTTTTAATAATAGGTAGTTATTATTTTAATTTTTAAGATTAATTTTCTAAACGTTTGACCGTGGAGAAAAATAAAACGTGCACGTAGGTATACTACACTTACACAAAACAATAATATTACATTCATAACATGTATACTCTGTGAGAGAGGGAGATAGAGTGGGGGATACTAATTTTAATATTACAATATTATTATTTATTAGGCATAATCATAATTTAAAGTGCTATTATATCGGCCAGTTGCTTTAAAAAAAATGTAAGTTATCGATCAACAACTGATGTATAATGTCTCTGGTCAACATTTTATTATATTAATATTAATTAAAAATATAATGTTTTAACTTAATATGTTTGGGGCATGTGTGTTTATATTAATAAAATATATTAAGATAATAACCAAAAATACCTATGGAAGTTAAAAGAGTTTTTAAACAGAAAACGTTTATATTTGCATACGCCTATCTAGCATGAAAAATAAACCCCGATGGATCTCTATCACTATAATCCCTCCCACAGTCCCACCATATAGGTACCTATAGTTATGCCACTACTGCATGCAATAATTATTGTTATAATCTTCGTCACTATTCTCGATGCTATATTACTACATGTATAAACTTATTATATTATATTATATTATATATTTTCACTGGGTATCACAAAACTGCACATACTTATTCAGATGTTTAACTGTAATTTTCGATTTTCCCGCTCTACACGGAACGCAGCTGTCATACACGACGTTCATCATCGATAAGTTAAGGGGCCCATTATTATATGGATTTTATTTAAAATTAATCAAGCAATTTCTAGTCCTCGTCTTAGCCGCCCGGGAACTATGGGTTAGTATTGTAAAATATAATCATTAGTGTGAGTGAAATTCAATGCTGGTACCACTCTCGTACGCACATGCACATGTTTATAACTCGATAACGATACAAAATTCACTATACGAATTTTACGACGACTTCCTTATTGATTTGATAAAATTAAAGTAAATTAACCTTGTCTGATTTTGAGTCTAAACAAATATTTGAATTCAATCGAAAAATGTCTGCAGCGATCGTATACGAAAAACTTGTCGTTTTTAATATTAATTTTAATTTTAATTATAATTGATAAAATTTATATTTTCAAAAACTTTTCTTAATAATATACGATTTATATTTCATGAAGTGTTCCGCACGATCTATAGACAGTTTTTTGTCGAGATCAATTTTTTTTCAGAATCAAAATCGGACGACGTAAATTTATTTTAATTATGTCAAAACTCAAGGTCTTTTGATCTAAAATTGATGGCAGTAACGAGGCCTTCAAAACAACATTACAAGCAAATAGGCAATCAACACCTTTAATCGGTGTGATAAATTTATATTTGCGTCATTCAAAACCAAGACTAAAAAAACATTACCATAATAATATAATATGCTTCTACATTTCGAGCTCTAGCAACGATTTTATTCACACATTGTTGTCGTCATCAAGTAATCCAGTTTTTCTTCTGGTTTGATATGTTTTGATCACGCCGGACTTTTTATGTTTTTAGTGTTATTTTATACAAAATTAGATTAAATATATACGCGTATTATAATATAGTTATGAGTCCGGATGTCCCATACGGAGTTGTATCGGGTTGTTTTTCGCTTCGATTACAGGATAACGACGATGTTTCCGTTTTGGAAAAAAATATGATAATAATATTATTTTGCCTTCAAAAGGGTCGTATGTTATAACAACAATGCTATCATTTCCGTTTCTGTGTTTTTACCCGAAGGTACATACCTAACTGTAATACAATATGTTTCGTGATCTTACACTATATACCGCCTATCAAATTCAACCGATCGATAAAATTATACTATTCTGCAGAGTATATAATACTGCGTCGGAGTAAATTTTTTTTTTATTTTAAATGATATTACAGAACAATAAGATGGAGTTTTGAAAATTTCCCATTGTTTTTATTATAATTTTAAATTTCTCAAGCAACCGCAGTTGTTTTGTACTGGCGATAAAATATTTTCAAATGTTGACAATGTTTAATAAATTTTGTCAGTGCATGCTTACTTTTCCAAAAAAAAATGTTTGTGCATAATCATCAATTATATTATTAACTATGCGCAACTATCTAATGTGTAGATTATTCACAAACACTTTTAGTTAAAATAATATTTGAAAAGATATTTATTAGTTATTGTGGGGGATAATATATAATCAGCATAATATACTATTTTAAAAATAAATTATATATTTTTTTTGTACTTCATTAAATTATATAGATTTAATAGATTATAAAATATAAAAATCGTATTAAAAGATGATTTAAAAAAAATATATTATTTATAGCTTTAGTAAATTAAAATTATTCCAATTAAAATATTGAGGATATTGTTGAATTTAACAGTGTAATAATGTAGTATTATGTACTATTAGTATTCAAAATTTAACGCTGGTTATATTAAAACCAATGATATACAAGAAGTAACAGAAATACCTGACAAATGAATTAACTTTTGCTATAGTAAATATTTAAAAAATATTTTACGTATAATTTATAAGCGCTTGCGTTACAAATACAGTATAAAATTGTTTATTTTTTAATACTTAAAATAAAAAGTTCTAATTGTCTTACATTTGTTTTGGACAAATTCAAAATAGCTAATTTTTAAATCTAATTTTTAGAATAATGTCGACTGGATAACAACGTTAGTTTAAGTCTAGTACCTAGTAATTTTTTTTAAAAATGTTGAAAGTAACAATATTTTTTTGGAGTAAAATAATTCAAAATGTCATACATTGTTTAAAAATATTCTTTTTAGGAATTTAAAATTAATGTAAATCTTAAATTATTTATTATCTATATAATTTTCAAAAAAATTTTTATACGTTTAACTAGTGTACATTTTTCATTTTTTATTTGACAGGTCATTCTGGTACACTCTATATACAGTCAGCATACCAAAGATGATAATATAATAAAATTATTATGTAAATCATATTTTTTATTATCCATACAAAGTTCATACAAAGTTGCAAAACTCGGATAATTTTTTACTTTTTATAAAAAAAACATAATATTATAGCCGTTTTGGGACGTCTAGTGTGTGGCTTCAACACATTAGATCCAGAGCATCAAGATACAATATTGGGGGGAGGGGTGGTTAGGTTAAGTTCAAGAGTCGAGGACTTCGAAAAATATCACATAAATTTAAATATATTTATCAATATATGAAATTCTCGTAGAACAATCTTTAACTAATATTAATTTCAAATTTTGAAATACTTTTTAAAACTGACGATGTATATGGTATAAAATAAATCTAAAATGTCGATTTGTTCAATATTTTATATCTATTTACATACATTGAAAATTTGATAAAAATACTTTTCTTTAGAGTATGACGTTTAAAATAAAATATATGTACAAAACAGGAAGATAACATTAGTTTCACGAGTTAAAAAATTAAGGGTGATGTAAAATGTATTACCTATAAGTGTACCTATACCTATATGAATACAAACATAGACCTTAAATTTTCGAATGAAATTCAATACTTTCAACAGTTCAAACTTATTTGAACAGGATTGTTTGTAATATTTTTATTGTAACATCGTATCAATTATGTTGACCATAGGCGCAAATAACGTTGGGGGGGCTAAAGTCTTACTTTGACAATATTGAAGGAGCTTAAAACAAAATGTAGGAAATGTTTGAGGGGGCTATTATATTACATTTTTGGGAGGGCTTAGCCCCTAAATCCCCCCCTATTTGTGCCTATGATATTGACTCAATACAATTGATTAAATAATAATAATAAAAAAAAAGAACCATCCGCATCATATTAATATGTTCACATATTATATCCATCGTATGAATGTATCACTGTTATAACATATATACTATATCAAAACCTTTAAAAGTTCCCGTTTGTCCTCGACAAGAATTTATTTAAAAAATAATCTTTTAGCCGAGACTCGTTGAAATAGTTAACATTAGGTAACGGACCGTGTATTGCACTAGCAATGCGATGTAATAAAAACTCGCGTACCTATTTGAACTTTGGCCACTTTGAACGGTAGTTGACAGGTCACCGAAAACTACCACGCCTATACGATATTTATCATTGGATTTTCCCTCTTGTGTAGGTACGTACATATACTGGCTCGGGTTGTATAATAATAATTTATACGTTTGTATATATAAAAAAGCTAGTAAGGTCTCGAGTTCACGGGAGGTCGTGTTTTTGTATTACTTTGTTTTTTTGAAGTTTTTTATTCCCTCTCAGTTTTTGACGATAATTTCGAACAAATACTACATAGGTAGCTATCATTTTTTTTTTTATTGTTGTGTTCCATGCGGAGATATAAAAATATATGTTTTCCCCTTATTTCATCAAACATTAATAATAAATTAATAATCAACGCAATATGTAAATTATAGGTACATATACTGTAATGATTTGAAAATTACGTTTATCTACATAATAATTGTAAGTACCTATAAGTCTTATTTTGTGCACAATATCGATTAAAACGTACGAATTAATTGTTTTATGCAATTATAATAAAATGAAAATATAACAGAAATTTGAACGGAATATTTAGCAGGAAAATTAAATACGACGCATACCCTAACTTCCCAACCAAAATAAAATTAGTCGAAAAAATGTGTCGTATATACAGCGTTGTTTGAACCACGCGGTCATTGCTTGAGAACCGAAATGCGATACCGTAGTCCGTAGCGATGTAGTATTAATGAATAATAAAATAAGGTTATGTGTTAACCGCAGTGACCATATTATATTCTTATGTAGAAATAGATTGGTTTTTTGAAATCAACCAATGATGCCGGTAAAAACACGTCCTGCAATCAGTGTTGGTCTTAAAAACTCAAGTTAACCTATTATAGTTAAAATCTGCGAAGATTATTTAAATAGTTTTAAATCCATAGATTGCAATACATATAATATAAGCATTCATTAAATTGATGGTTACCGCTGCTTGTAAGTTATGAATAAATAAAACATATATAGTTAAACAGAATTAATTATGGACAATAATATTGCTACTTCACTAATTTGTTTCGTACCTAGTAAATTGGTTTAATGTAATTTCTGCAATGCATATATTTATTACAATTTGTCCATACTAATTTATTGTTGTTGACAGATTTAATGAATGTTTATACGTTGAAGTGTATTAACTTTTTATAACGTACATAATAGTATGTAATCTGTATACATTATTATTATATATTCGTCAAAGTTTTTTTTTTGCACTTAACTAGCCTTCAGTGCAGCTAAATAGCGATGATAAGCTCGACATAAAATATAGAATTTTTCCAGCAGACATCTTTATTATTATTTCCATTTTTTTCATAACAAAACCGCTGTCGTCGACCCTAGGGAATATAATATATGTTGATTTTTTTTTTAAACTAGAACTCATTATTTTTAAAAGCACTTACATTTTTGAAAATATTTTCTTAGAACATTTGAGGTCGATACAAAACCACATAAAAAAATAGTTTAAGTGCATAGTACAATTTTTCTTTTTTTGAGTGACAACTTAATATTATATTCATTTTAGTTTAATATACAAAAACAAAATATTTTTTCTATGAATTTTAATACACTGTAATCAAGTATTAAACAAGTACCAAGTACGTACCTATTAAAAGTGTGGATGAGAGTTGAGTTGGAGTGGAGTGACACAGGGCCAGAGGGGCAACCCATAAAGTGTTGGTCTACTACGCAGTGTTTGATCTAAACTTTAATTACTTATATGAATAATAACTATGAACTACACGTACGACATTCTGCTTTGTAGCATATCATTAAGCATATATTGCCAAGTAAGAAACCCAAAAAATTATGGTTTATTTTCAAAAAATGTTATGCATATTACTGAAGGGTGGCCAAGTTAATGATTTTTTTTAACATAGTTAAGTTAAGTTAATATGCACCAATAACAAAAAGTTAATTTAACCACAGGTTAACTGAGTTAAGTTAAAAGTTAATACACACTTTTTGTTAACTTTTTATTAAGTTAAAGAAAAGTTAATTTGTTTATATAATGCTAGTGTAGTTATTTTTTTCCGACCCAAAACTAAATTATAGACTATAGTGTTTATACTTAGTACAGTATTTCCATATAAGTTATATTCGAATGATGTAAATTTTTAACTTTAAACAATTCACGGTACTTAAATATTTTTTGATATGAAAACAAAATAGACTGAAATAGTGAAATATAATAAAATTAAAAACAAAATGAATTAACTTAACTTACTTCTTAAAATGAAAAATTAATTCGTCAATTACACGTTAATTTAAAAAGAAATTTAGTAAGTTAACAATTAAGTTAAAAAGTTTATTTTATTTTAACTTTTTAACTTAACTTTAACTTTTTAACTCGTTAATTACTAGCCTTGGTATTACTTACCTACGTAATATTCAGCTCATTTCTGCCTATTAGGTATTAATGTAATGTATTATATAGGTGCGCAATTTTGTATTTTATTCAGTCATAATATAATCAATTATAGTATAATATATATGACTTGCAATAATAATACCTATAATTTATACCTACTACAATGCATTTATACGAATTTTTTTATTATATATGCCCAATACCCATGCTCGTATAATAGTATAGCACGTGCTCTCTAGAGGGGTGAAAGGTGAATGCACCGAGGGCAATTTGCGTTTTTTTTTATAAATGTGACTACCAATCTATGTAGGTATCATATTTAATACGCACAAATATTTTATGCATAGGTAGACTATTGTAAACGTACAGTATAATATTAAATGCCAACTATATTATAATATAAACGTGAACAACTAGCCATTAAAATGTAATGATATACGGGTTATTGTTCACATGATACCTATATATAGGTAGGTGCTGCATATTATTATCATGTGTCTCGGATCATATCAACCGTGCTAATTTGATTGATATCGCACACAACAACGTAAACAGTGATAATTGCCATTCGATAACGTAACATTAATTAACGATTAGAATATTATGATATATATAAGGGAGAAAAAAATCGGTGGAGATTTTCAATCATAATCGATGTAAATTACTGGTTAACAGTTATAATATACATTGACTTTATGTATAGTATATTTTGGGGTGGGTGGTGGGGGGGGGGAGTGAACTCATCCATAATTTATACGCGTCTATGATAATGTACCTAATAATAATTAGGGCATGAATTATTTAGGTAAATACACTAATTTATTTTCGAATGATGATTTTGTAATATTCTGATTAAATATTATCTGCACGGGAAATAAACCCTGAATAAAATAAAGCGTAAGTAGGTATACCTACGTATTCGTGTTCACATATTTTCGCATATTTTGAAGTTAATGCATATCCTTAAATATTTTATCAATATGTACATATTGATTCGTTAAATTTTAATTTTTAGATTCTGAGCAGAGCTAGTGGTTCTACAATCGTATTTATTTATTTACTTTTTTTATCCCGTATACAAAATGTATGCCAGAAGAAGTGCTTTGATTTCAACATATAGCATCTTATCTTTCAACAAGCTGGATCAAGATGGTACTTTAAAGAGGTCATTTTGAGATTTTCTTAATAGTTATTTAATGCCACGGGAAAAACCACCGAGGAATTATGAAAAACCGCTAGAAAAAAGATTTTAATTTCTAACGGTTTGCTTATCACCATAGAAACGAATAAAAAACAATAATATTATATTACTATTATAATATTAATTTAATTTACAGGCTATAATAAAATATAATAACAATATAAAATAACCAGACTGACAAACCGTCTCCGCTCGGGAACACTTTTCTTATGCAATGATATATTATTATTATTATATCATTGAATTCAAGTATAATCCAATCTATTATACATTGACCCATTTGTAACCTACTGTACAGCAAACCAGCGTCTACTTACCTGCTTTTTTTTTTTATTTACCTATTCACAGACATAGATATTAACAATGATCATTATTGTGTGGGAATTATGTTCAATCTGTGGTACATTGTAAATGGTAATAGGGACCGTCGCTTGTAGGTAATAAAATAATAAGATCAAACGTGACATTGTAATGATTTTAATATCGCCACATCGATTATACAATCTAGTAGGTACTGTAGTTTTAGTATTGACTAGTGACTGTAGTTGTTCCTGTTCGTACGATAGTTTTTTTATTTAGTACTTTTTTTTGCATAATTTCAAAATCAATATTCAATAAAAACTTTTTTGCTAAATATTTAATGTTTTTAATACATATTTTGGCAAAAATAACAACATAAATATTTACTTATTTTGACTTTTTTATTACACGAAAATCCACACCCTAATAATAATATATATTTTATATTTTTATTATATTGCCATTCGTGCGTTTCTAAAGTCGTCACAAATGAAATATGAACTTGACCTATCGTCCAAATGTTGTGCTTTACCAAACTGACATAATAATATAATGTAACGAACAACAACAAGATTTTTAACGTTATCCTCCATGTATCCTTTATCATTGTGCCACTGTGTATATTTCATTATAACAATAACGATCGCAGATATTTTGCATTATGAGTAGGTACCCACCTATATACGTTGAATCTCCACGTGTTGTCCCCATATTATAGAGGAACAACCACATACCATAAACTCCAACATACCACGTATTATTTTGTGTTCAGCAGCATCTACTTTGTGTTACGTTATTTTCATAATATAATAGTTGAATTGACTTAATATCAAAATATTTAAAAGTAAGAATATATCATTTCTAACGTTCTATCAATGAATAGTCCCCTCGTCATGTGATTCATGTTTTTGTATACTTTTCAACATATAATATAAGACTTTCGTAGGTTTCTGCTGACGTTTCAATGTGCGCTACGATCTTTCCAAAATAGAAATATTTTACATAGAAGGTACAACTGCAGACTACAAAATTGAAATACCAATTAATCCTACGAGACGTTCTAGAAAATAATCATAGAAACTCGTACACTTTTTGATACGCCAATTCACTATAATATTGGAACACACAGTACATAATATGTATTCTTCTGTACTTATGCCAAGGCCGTACCTGGGAGGGGGTGGGGGGGGGGGGGTGAACCCCCCGAAATTTTTCTCGTTATTTTATGTCGTAGTAAAATAACTATTTCCATCTAGAATAATCGATAAACATTTATACGTGCATATACGAATGACAGTAAGTTATGGTCTACGTTATAAACTTTTGTACCAGATAAATTCGCTTCGGGTGTATCAGCCGGATTTCTTGATAATAATATAGGTACATACTACATAGGTATATATGTATAATACATTACCACCAAAATGTGTAATCGAAAAAGAACTAGTTCTTAGTATTTTAGTAATCTTATCTTAATAGTCTATGATAATAGTTAAACATTTTTCACGGGCAATATTCATTTCCAATATTTAGTTGACACATTGGTTTACGTTCTGACGTTCTAGTGTGCTACGATTTACGACGTTTTTAATTCATTTGTTTGAAATCGTAAAAAGACAAAACACAATTATGAATAATTTCTTTATAAAAAATCCTAAATTAAATTTATTGGAAAATGAAGTCGAAGACACACCACATACCTACATCGAGTTTATGTCCGGAGTTGAACAGTGAAACATCTACCTCAAACGTAAATATTTATGATATTGGAAAATATTTTAATCAAACTGTAAGTAACGAATTGAAGTATAAATTATTAGTAAATAAATGGACACCCGATGAAACTTATAAATTTCCCATAGTTGGAAAAAGAAATTTAAAATTCCAGTTTAATTGGTTTAAACGATTTTCTTGGCTGGCTTACAGAACAATAGGCAGGCAAACAAAGAGCAATGTGCACGTTTTGTATTTTATTTGCCAGGGATTTCGGAGGAAAGGGAAATCATCAACAATTGGGAATCTTAGTTAATAAGCCATTTAATAATTGGAAAAAAGCTACTGAAACTTTATCCCATCATAGCACTACACAATTTCATAAAAATAGTGTAATATTTGGTGAACATTTTATTAACACGTATACCAAACTTCAACCAGATATTCGAAAACAATTCGATTCCGCAAGAGCTCTACAAATTTCTGAAAATCAAAAAAAACTCGTTCCAATTATATAAACCATTTTTCAAACTAAATGTATAGAATTAAGTTTAATAATCTAATTAATATTAAGTCTAAAAATTTTTTCAATGTAAATTTCATTAATAAATACTATTTATCATTCTACAATATTATGCATTTTAAACCATATTTAATTGCCTACACAATATTATAATACAATTAGAACACACATTTTTGGCTTACAACCCCCGAAATAAATGTCCAGTTACGGCCTTGCCGATGCCAATTCGTTAAGTTATACGTTTGTAAAATGGAAACGACAGTATGCGAGGGTGTAGCGGGTCCTCTCGAATACATATTATACTCCCTTTGCTGATAGCCTGATACACATTTTAGTGAAGTGCGGTAAGTAGTTAAATCATCATTACAACGTAAATATAAATCCTTTTCACCAGGGAAGGCAGTAGTATTATTTTCAATCCTTAAATAGGGAGGAATGGTCCCGCGACTGCGGTCGCGATGACATTTTAGGTCCGGGATTTCAACAAACTCATCGCCATAGGACTCTTCATTTTGTCAAGCACAACGTGCCACACACACACACACACACACACAACATTATTTAATATTCGGAGCCGCTGCTCGTCTGCATAATAATACTATTATGATATGAGCTCGACCGAGTGCGGACAACTATGAAACGATTGATCCCGACCAGGTCACGTTTAAACACGTATTAAAAAACCATTCAACGTCGTCTAATAAGCCGGCCAGAGTTTGAATTCCGTAAGTGCAATTTACTATGAATTCGCCGTCCGCCCGCGAAGCATGTACACGACTGACGTCTGGAAAAATCAATAGCCACCGTTCACTCGCGGCGTGCGTTCAGCTCGCAATCCAAAAATCGTATGAGCTCCGCGGTTCCATCACAATATTATTATAGAGTCGTATGTCGATGACTCGAATCGTAAGGTTAATAAAGATAAATTCGACTTATGTATTTTTCGAATTATATATATTAAAAGACATCTTAAAAATACCTACTTCGAAATGCAAGAAAAATCGAGTTGTCGAGGTTCGAGGAGCCATACATAAATAAGGATTTATCTTTATCTCTACCCCCACCCCTCCCCATGATTCGGCTACCATACCGCTGCAATCTACTGTGCGCCGCTTTCGCATATTTTATCCGGTGAAATATTCATATATCAATAGTATAGATATTGTGTTTAATCGGAACCCGCAGCCGCCCTGTGGTTATGCTGCTGTGAGCCTGTGTATACAAACAATGATACGTGAGTACGAAACAAAAACCATTTGTTCATCGGGGCACGCGTGGTAATTATAAAAAAACATAATGCCTAACTAAAGTTCTGAACGACTGCACAGTACTTGCTATAAGTACGTTTAATGAATTCATATCATGTAACGTATTTCTAATATATTACACCGGAGAAAAAAAATGTCGCTATTATGTTACGCAGATTTATTTATCCGATGACCGATCGAATTCGTATTTGATCCGTATGAATGAGGTCGATTATATACGTGCCTATATAGGTACCTATATTATGTCAATATATATACCCTGTTAATGATATTTTACATTATTGGCATCGTATTTTATAATAATAATGAAAATAAATTATAACGGTTTGCACGAGCGAGCTATTTCAAAAATGTGACTGTGTATATTATGTTTAATGAGTTTTTGAGCAAACTAACTTCACAATATTAATTCTATATATTTTATTCGCTTGTAGAATAAAATTTACCTAACTGCTTACTAACAATAAATGCGGCATAGTCCCGAGTCACGGAAAAGAAACTTTTTCAAAGTTTACCAACAATATTATAATTTATACATAAATATAATATACTTATGCGTGCGTATGGTTGACAGGGTAGAATTAAATATAAATTATTTCAGATTGTTCTCAGGCTTTATTTTATTTTCAGCGAGATTTGCGGAAATCAATGTCTAAATAAACTTTGCGATATAATAATTGTATAAAGTTTTGAAATCAAAATTGTGTGCTGCTACAATCATTATTGGATGTTCGTAAACGTGTACAATGTACGTCATTTTATATAAATACCTATAAACAAGTCGCAAGTAGGTAAGTAACGAAAACACTATTGGATAATCTAATTTTGTTATGTGTAAACAATTGAGATTTTTAACTTCATATTTTATTGTTGTCCAACTTGTTAATTACATACTGTTACCGTACATAAAAGCGTATGATTGCCAATATTTTTTTTTAAATACTTGACAATTTTAGATAATCTGAATTTACACATAGCTACTATTATAATTTATACCAAAACTCAGCGTCTGAACAGTGATGTGGTAATTTGTAAAAATAAGAAAGGGGTGGGCGGTTGAATTTAATGTAATCACTAAATAAAACACGCTATTAACGGGATGGTGTAGATTAGATTACAGCCAACGATGTTACGTACAATCTTGATTTCTGCAAGAACGATATCACAATCACGTCGGAAAAACAAATCATTATGTCACGGACAAAAATTGACTCGACTCGGTGAGTTTACGATACATCATTCCCATAACTGTGTCGACTGTTAACGGATTCTCACAGTTGTTTCCATTCAATTCTCAAATCACTTTCTCTATCTATCTCTTTATCACCTTATAAAATAAATATAAAACACGGTAGATCGTCAATCACGAAAAGTTTGAAAAAGAAAACAGGCGTAACGAGGATTCCGAACGCTGTTGCTACTGTCTACATCCTCGATGACCTCACGAGCTTCGAATCGGGAGTGCTATATTATAATATTATATGCAAGTATTACGATGGTGACGCGTTATGTTTAGTGTGTCAACATAACCTCACCTAACGGTTTTGTGATCAATCTATTAAAAACCGCGTTGTTAAATCCAGCATCAACCGGTATACCTGTCAGTATCACAAGGTACCTGAATACGGTGCAGGTGAAGTAGTCTTATAAAAGTGTCTTTGCGGTGGATGAAAAATATTTATCGCGTGTCGAAAACAAGAAGTTCAAACGATTAACTCGATGATCGAAAGTTTACGCGTGCGTGCCTTATACGAAGCGAAATATTCCAAATCGCGAGTGCTAAGAGATCGTCGCTCGACAGCAGACCTTTAAACATTACCTATTCTACACTTTAAAATGCATAGTTTTGAACGGCACGCATTGTTGAGTAATATGAGTATAGGTACAAAGATACATAAAATATGTCAACATCTCCGGTTTCATCGTAAACAATATTCGATATACGGTACACAATTACTATTGATTTGGGTGTATTGACACCCGCACGGTAATGAGCATTTTTTTTTCCAAACGAAAACAGCTCTGAAAAATCTACGACATCGATACCGACGTGCGGATTCGGCGAAGAATTGCCACCACTGAACAAGCGGTTTCATTTTCACGGTCGAGACGTGTTTTAAAATGCCAAAGTTTTGATCGATAGCGAAGTACGCGGGCGGTGGGTCTGATATTTTGCGAGCGTCTTTTTTCCCCTGCCCGAGAGCACTATGTATACAGTGTCGTACCTACACGAAAACGGTGGCGGTCTTGTATAATATTATTATTAGGTAGTATTATTATTATTAAAGCCTTTTTATTCCAGCCAACTCTTTTTCCACCGCGGCTCTCCTGCACAAAAATGTTGATGAATTAACTTAATCTAACTCGTCCCCAACATCTCGTTCGGCGGTGACGACAACCTCAGCCCCTCGGCATATGTATATAATAATAATAAAAGAAAGATACGCGGGTGTGTAGGTCATATTGTGTCGTATCACATTCCCAGACGGGCGTAAATCACCGAGTCCTGCCGGAAACATAAAAAGAAAACAACCTTCCCCCGTCAGCCATCGCCCCTAGCTGTAGGGGGTGGAGAAAAATTGATATCGTCGCGCGTCGAAACCACTATACCATTACCACTATATAATATATACCTATATAATATTTGTAGTACACGTATTTATCCATATATCGTATTATTTTGTTTTACTTGCTATATGTATTATATATTTTCCTCCGCAACGACCGGAACTCGTCCGGTGTCGTTATGTACACGACGACGACGACGACGATGATAACGATAATGACGGTGTGTCGATGGAGCCTTCTTCCTCCTTGTTTTCGGCGCCCGGATATCGTTTTATCGTTTATAATAATATAGATTATGTTATCGCGACAAGAATATAATATATATCTGTACACGCACATAATATACGGAGCACTTTAGAACCGAGACGTCAATTTAGATAATGGAATGGCCGACTGCAGTGTGTCTGCTGCTACGCGTATATAATATTATGTAGTAATATATTATACACGAGCACGTGAGAAGGTCGACTGAATAATAAAAAGTCACGGTGCGCAAAGGTTACGACGGCGGTCATTCGCCCGATCCTCTAGGTATGTATACTTACTGCTGGCCTGCACCCTTCTCCCCGGAGGAAACGTCAACGGTCTGCTTTTCCCGCCTCCCATGCAATATATAGGTACGCAATATAGGTGAAACGAATGTTTTTCTACCGCACGGGTTTTCGTAGATTTAATAGGATTTCGTCCGACCACAAATAATCGCCATATATATATATATATATACACCGAGGTGCAGTTGTATTGGTATAATAATATATACACTGCGTGGAGTTTCACTTGTCGCGAGTTCCTGTCAAACCATGAAAACGACTACCACCACCCTGCAGGAGTGTAGGTATATATACGACGGTGCAAGGGGTGTGGTAGTGGATCCGACCCCGTGTCGACAGCGGGGCTTAGGGCAAATCTAACCTCACGAAACGTTTTCGAAAAACTGAAGTGTGCGACTCGTAGAACACACTCGAGAAGGAGCTGCAGACGTAGAAAATAAAAGGCGACGCGACAGCCGCCAGCCGCGTGTGTACGATACGTTTCTCGGGAACGAGTTAAAAGCATTTGACATCGCCTCTGACAGTTAGAAGTGTAAGCGCCAACGCTAGTGCACACACTATCACTCGAGTCCTGTACCCATACCCGCTCACCCACCCACACACACACACACACACACACGAGCGAGACGTAAGGTATTTCTTATATTCTATGCGTCGAACACACACTGCATGCGGACGTGTAAGTAAAAAAATTTATATGTATACCAAGCTGGTACTATTAATCTCAAACGTTATTTTCTTGTAATATCTTTTTATATTTTCGTGCAGAACTATAGTGTAGTATGCTCACGGAAGTGGCAAAAAGCAATAACATTATAATGGGTATGATATGTAGATGACTGAAAATCTAAATGGCTGCCATTGTTGTATCACCCTCGTACTACAAAATATTTTAAAGATCAGAATCGGTTTCATTTAGAAAATACGATAAATAATCAGATAACATTGTCTGTGATTTGCTGGAGGTGTTTAATTTTCGAATGAATCATGAGTATTTTTAAATTTTCATATTTTACACACTTATTTTATTCGCTTTAAAATAAAATTTTCTACATTTCACGCACTTGTTATATGGAGATAACACATGCGGGTGAGACGTCCTCTTCAACTTTTTGAAATTCAAAGAAAGTATAACATCACAACTCAAAACTTTGATAGTATTCACGCATTAATTTTATTTAAATGTATTTATTGTATGGTTTGTGATGTTTGTATACAACACTAACAACATGGAATATATTAGATATAGCAAAATAAGTAACTACAATAAAATATATAAAAAGAAAAAGAAATGGTAATAGTTTTATATAAAAATGTAGATCGATGAAATAATAAAAAAGTGCCATAAAAAAAATGGTAGTCAAATCGATAGAAAAGATCCTTTATAAAGAGAAACCATCACGACGAATATAAATGCCAAAATCGTAGACTGCAGAAAAGCTGTGATAGAAATTGAAAAATGTCCAAGTGATGATTCAGACGGAGAGGACGAACGGAAGTCGTGAGTGAGTTCTGGGCGTAAAACAATTGAAGTCTACTCGGAAATACGGATATCGGGCGTTATTCGGTTGCGTCACATTTTGACCTTTTATACTTTTCCAGTATTTTGATTGCGTCTCTACTCCCTAGGACTGGTAAATTATAAATAATATGAAGACATTTTTACTGCGTCGGGGTAAACATATACTTATCCCCCTGTCGTACCTACAGATCTATTTAAACACAAATGAGAATTTAATATCTTTAAAACGCGGAGCAAACTATTTAAAAGACATGCATTTTTTATAATAAAGGAAAAACTATGTAAAAAGTACGATAATTATATCATCTTACAAATTCTTAAAATTACTTCACTTAAAACTTATGAATTCTTAAATAAATAAGCATCATGACCAAATATAAGAATTATAATTATTTAATACTACCTAATTGTAATGTTTTTATAAATATCTTTTCTTTTTTTAATAACACCGACAAAGAAATTTAATTTTTAAATTGCTTAATCCTATATATTTTTACTTATTTTTCTTGATACCTACGTACAAATTTTTCAATCATTAAATGGTGTCCGATTGTATCTACGATATAATAATTATTAATAGGTAATTATGTAGGAAATAGGTAAATATTTAAATTAAGTACAATTTTCGACTTAATAAATTTCTTTAATATCATATTAGTATTATTGTACATGCATTCATAATATTTTAAACAGTACAATTTACCTATTTTTCAGTAGAACGCAAGTAGATCATAAAACGAGAGGGGCGACATTTCGTTTACCAACTTTGTGACGCAATCGATAATCTCCTGAATAATTGGCTATCACGGTAAAACACGATTGAGGTTATACCTATTTAGCAATTACGATTAAGCATAGAATATTTTATGCGCTTTTGTCACGTTCATACCAAAATATATAAATAATATACAAACTATTTTATTGAAAAGATGCAAAAAATTCGCACTAGTAAATTTGTACAAGTATGTACATCGATTGATGAGCGAAAATAAGACAATCTTTTGAGATAGAGATAAGGTGTTAGGACTGTGTTATTTTTTAATTCATACCATATTTGTATTACTTATTGCAATTTATTATTATTTGAATTAATATTTTTAGATTCTGAGTGGAACGATGAATGTATTGATTTTACAATGATATGTGTGTTTTTTTATTTTTTTTTTTGTGTCTGTTTACACGATAAGTAGTCGAAATAATGCTTCGATTTTCACTTCAGTATCTTGTTCGATTGGAAAGTGAATATCGTTGGTGCATTGGGGAAGTCAAAATTTAAAATTCCCAGTAATTTTCAAAAGCGCCAAGAAAAACCAAAGAAAAATTAAGGAAAAACGGGAATTTTTACGCAAAATCGATTTTTCACAAAATTGAATTTGGTTTTTGGTGTAACTTTAAAAAAAATGACCGTATTTTCTATACACCATAACATTTTCAAAATATTTTGATTTATTTTGAGCTCTTTACGGACATTGTCAGTTTTCATTTTTTTTTAGTTTTTTTTCAAAAAATATGAATAAAATTTTATTTGTTGATTAAAAAAGCTTGAAAATTTAATAAAAGGCTCCTAGTATATTGTTTCAAAAGGAGATGAAAAATATTTAGAATCCTTAGTCACAGTTTTTTTTTATAAGCATTTAAAGTTCAAAAATTGACAAAATATGGAAAAATCACGAAAATTAGCAAATTATTTTGAGTTAAGAAATCGTAAAAATTTTTCTTTTTAAATCTAAGATTTTAAAATGTAATACAAGATTCCTTATAAGATTATCTACCTTTATCAAACAAAAAATATCTATAAGAAAGTCAAATTAAATTTTTATGATCGTTTGAAATTCATATTTTTACAACATTTGATGTTTACTCGATTTCTCATGTAACGATTTTCTTATTTTGTTGTAATTAAAAAACGAATGACTGTAGGTACTTGAAAATTTCACTGAATGTTTATATTAGTATTTTCTATATACGATGAAATTTTGAAAATAATTTGACACTTTTTGAATTGTTTACGGACATGGTCAGTTTTAAATTTTTTAGTTTTTTTTTCTATAAATATCAATAAAGTTTTATCTGTTCGGCCAAATAGTGTAAAAATTTAATACAAGGCGCCTGATATATTGTTACAATAGCAGTTGAAAAATATTAAAAATACATAGGCACAACTTCTTTTTATAAGCATTTAAAGATCGAATTTTGACAACATTTATCAAATTTAAAATTGAATAATTATTTTTTAGTTAATAATTTATAAAATGTTCAACTTTTATATCTAAGGCTTGAAAATTTAAAACAAGATTCCACCTAAGTAGTTAATTCTGTTACCAAAAAATCTAAAAAATTCATAAGCACAATTTATTTTTAAAGTCATTTTAAGCTCAAATTTGGACGAAATCACATATTAAAAAACCTGGAATAACTATTTTAGTTATTTTGTTGTGCTTGTCTATTATTGAAACTTCTAAAGTATACTATTATATATCTATGATAGTACCACGATTTGTTGTTGATGTATAACGCGTTATAAGTACCTAATGGCATATTGTGATATGATCAATTTGGAATTTATTATAGATACCTATTATTGGTCAATTTTTTTTTTTAATACCATAGATAAGTATATAAGATACCTTATACCTAGACTGACATACCGTCTCCGCTCAGAATCATTTTTCTTATACAGTGATATTATATCATTGAATTCAAATTTAATACTATCTATTATACAGTGACCCACTTGTAACCTACTGTACAGTAGAGCGACATCCACTTACCCACCTTTATTTATAATGTAATTAAAAATTGTGGCAAATATATTAATAGCCTTATCACTGAATTTTTTGTGTTCAACTGTGAAAGTATTCTCTCTACATACTTTGACACACCAACGGATTTTCTCAATCGTGTCATAAAATTAATATTTTATGCTCGATCGTGCTCGATTGTCGGCTATCGTCGTTAGTACAACATACGACTTGACTAGCAGTCGGCCGACAGTTGCACACGACTGCGGTAGATCTGCGAAGTCTCTCATCGGAAGAACTGCAACAGGCGATCATATCGGTTCGAAAGTGTAGCAATAGCGTTAGACGCACAAAACGAACCACGCTGATAACTTCTGATCGATCGTTGAATTTTTTTTTTAGTAATTGTGCGATGCCGCGTAGATGTCACCGAAACTAATTCATGTTGGAATATAAACCAATCTAGGAAAATGCTTAGATAGTTTATATCGGTACGTATATATCATATTATTATTATACACATTTAATTTTGCTTCAATATAATATTACGCGCTATTTTGTGCCCAGTGCGTGTCCGTATAAGTTTGCGTGCTCGCGTGCCTTTCAGTCCGATATAATGTAGGTACCTATCGTGTATTGATGTGTATTGTGTACAGCGCGCGTAGTGTATCAATTTACATAATAAGTAATTATATACTATACGCATGTATACCTACGACGTGTACAAATCGAAAAAGGAATTATTTTCAACTCGCTGCGCATGCGCGTATACGTACTGCATATTATGATATCAACGCGGTTTTCTCTAATTAACATAATAATATGAAATATAATACGAGAACCTATGCGAGGGATATTATGTATTATGTACGGGCGACTCGCAAAAATTTGTCCCTGAAAACTTTCGAGATTCACGACTCGGCGGCGACCGTTTCACGCGGACGTGCAGGTGTAGGTGGATATAACTTCCCACCTATTATTATTTCACCACGGGCGTGACGAAAATGTGTGGGTAGAATATTCGAAAATTATAATAATCATAATAATACCAATTGCATTTTTTGCGAACCGCTGCCATCGCGCATAATAAATTATACAAGTTATGAGTGTGACCCGGCGATAGCTGCGCTGCTGTAATGCTGTCAGCGGGACATTGAGAGTAATGAAAAGTTTCTTTAAAAAGAATAATATACGAAAACGCAATACTCACTTAATAATTTATTCATCACGAGTGAAAACGAAATAATCAATTTATACCTTCGCGTGTAACGGCATTGAATATGTGTGCAACTTATTGTGTTATATTATAATATTATTATTTTGAAAAATATAATGACGTAGCTTGTATAGGCAGTTGTGGCCACTGGTAAGTGTGTATGATTTCAGTTAAGGTATATTACAATATTGACCCGTGGTTGAAACTTTCCTCGACGATGCTCGTGCACCTCGTGAATAAGTACGAACAATAATTATTGCGTATTATATATTATGGTATGATGCGAAATAAGTTTAACGCGCAGGACTTTTGTTTCAAGTCAAAACTTAAACCGAATAGTATTTGGCGGAAAAGTTATAATTTGAAGAAATGTGCTCCGCCATTTCGCACACTTGACAAAAAAAGATCATCGTCCTTAAGAGATGGCTGAAAACCACCGACACAAATAAATGTGTGATAACACATCTATTTAATATAATATAAATGTTCTGGCTATATATGTATATATTTGTGGTCTCGAAGCGTTCGAATGAAAGAGGCGACACTGGAAAATATATTTTTTAAAACTGTGTAGATATGTTACTGGTCATTGTGTGTTTTGTGTAAAACAATACATTCCGACCGCGCTCTCGCAGAGCGACAATTTTATAAAGCTCTTTGGTTGTACAAACTTCGATAATTTAATATTATGCATGTTTTTATTTTTGTTTTTTCACCACGTTATGCGCTGGGTGGATAATCATTTATCGTAGACTCGATTATCATCGCAGAAGAATGTAAGAAAACCCAAGACTCGCGCGAGATTCAAACAAAAATAAAATTTTATCATCACAGTTAACAGACGCAAGCACAACGTGACAATACTTAAGTGGTGGCTTGATTAGCGAATTATTTTAGACCACGTCTCCCCATAAACGGTAACAAAAAAAAAATTTTATTGCAAATAACTGCTTTATAAGAACATAATATTATATTGTTTCCGTAGGTACTAAAAATGTTTCATTGAATTCATATTTATCAACATTGTTTTATGTGCCTGGTTAAATAGTTTGATGTACAAAAATTAATGAAATTATTATGGTACATATAATACATTTACGATCAATTTATTTCGGTAGAAACGCCGGTAACCATGATGGTCATTAAATTAGAAAGCCGACTATAATATGGTTTATTTATGACATTCAAATTAAAATACAAATAAATTGAAATACAAAATAAATCATTTTTAATTGTTTGTAAGATTGTCTCTGTCGATTATTTAACAATGGCCGCTATACTAACAATAGTCATCATCAAACTTATATCTATTAAGTTTTCAAATGTTTTAATTCGTTGTAAAAATTTCAAAAATTCCAAAAGTATTTGTGTTTATATAATATTATACAACGTATACTAAAAATGATATAAAAAGAAATAATTATTCTCTAATATTTGTTCATACAATCAATGGCGAGTAGAGATTATATTTTTTAAACTAGGGATGGCTTTGTGAGTAGAGTGAGTGACAAATTTTCTCCAGAAATGCAACTACTTTAGTGATTACGTAAACACTGATTCTGATTGAATGTACTACTAGTGATAAATTACGTTCCGGACATAGGAAGGATCGGGGTTTATTTTAGTGACCTTTTTTGATACCGTTTAACGAGTACCATATTGCGATACGATCAGCTTTTTTCCCTGTAAATGGTTAAGTTCATGATTTTTTTTTTAAATTTAAATACATCATCTAAATAAATATAAATATATAATATTTTACGAGTTCTCATGCAGAACGAATTCATATAATAATTGATTTTTATCAGACATATTATAATCGACGGAAGCTCAATAAATTAATAATCAGATGTAATTTGTACGTTTTTTGAAGAAAAACAATCTATTGGTTATTAGTTATCATAATAAATTTCGAGCGAGTTTTCCTAGTGTTATATTACACATATGCCTTATCCACGGTCCGTCTTTTTTCTTTGAGTGTTATACATTTAGTTTATGATAATACTATAAAAGTTGTGTATTCATTATGGTTATTTTTCTGATAGCGATGCTTGTAGGACTTGTGGCAGCGAGATGTCATGACGGTTTAGTTAAAATTTGACGTCTTATTGATCTTATAAAAATATGTAAATGGCGTTTACGTACAATTTGTAAATATTGTATCACGGCGTCTTGTATAGGCAAAATAGGTACATCGCAGTCATATAGTATCATGTCTGAAGTTTGACAATTTTAATTAATAATATGCATTTCAATTAATAAATTTAATTATATTCTTATAATTACATGGCACTTTGAATAGACTTTCTGTGGAACTTTTTTCATTTGTCTCAAGTGAAATAAATTTGTTAAATTTGTTGAATTACGTCTATGACAACAACTGAATGCAATATATTTTAGACTTGAGCACGGGAAATTAATAATGTTAGCGTCGTGATATGCCTGCAGATGACATGAAAAAACCCTTATATTATATTAGTAGGCCTAAAAAAAAAAGCAGTTAAGAGTTATATATTACTTACTCGCCTATCGAGTATTCATAGAGTTACGAATTTTCAAATTCGAAACGGTTGAATTCTAATAGATAATTCATTGCTAAACGCCAAGAAACTATTCGACTTTTACACGTTTGGCGGAAAAACTAGGGCAAAGCGAATTACAGGCCGACTTGACGTTTGAAATTACGTGAAATATAAAACGACAGTAAACAATTTTCCAGGACAAGTGCGATATTATATTGTATAATATATAATAAAAGAGCGTACATTGTTGTTGTAATCTGTAGCAAAGCGCACCGTGACTATACAATATTATTATATTGCAATAATAATAAAACATGTGGTGTTATTATACAATGATAATATACGTGTTCTAGACCAGGTCATATATTATCATTATTATTATATTTTCGCTACGGAATTATTGTTAACGCGCGTATCCATCTTGTGTAATATAATACAAATGCATATTTGAACAGGGGCGGGTGCGCAACCGGACGTTTAAATATTTACTGCGTTTTATGTAGCTGCGATCATTTGCGGTCCGATATAATTTAATAGGAAATTACCTACGCTTGTTACTATTATATTATGTACACTGTACAGTATGCTCGGCTCACCGCAACTAGACGCCCTATCGTCGTCACGATGGGGTGGTCGACTCATGTATTTGCGAGACTAAACCGATAATAATATTATTTTCTTATCCCGCGAAATTCCAAACACTTTATCTCTTGTAAAACGTGCGAATAACGTCCAAAGTATACGGAGCCATCTATTATTTTATAGCTAAATATGTGAAAGTTATTCGATTATACTAAAACCGTGTATCTAGTTACAATAGATGCTTTGGACATTTGTCACTGGTCAACGTTGCAGACTTTGCAATAACATAATAGAGTTACATCTTAAGTCACGAGTTTCTTGATTATTGATGTTAGATTTTCAAAAAAATAGTAACATACCGTCACAAATTTATGTGTATGAGGGATTCGACGGTAAGTTATATAAGTTAGGTAGTTAAAATTAAAATTAAAAATCATTGAAATGTAATTAAGGTGATGGATAGAGGTTGAAAAATATTAAAAAAATATTACAAAATGTCATAACTATAATAATGCATAATTAGAGCATGTTATATATAATATTAATAAAATAAACACATGTCAAAGAATATAACGATTCTACTAACCATTCTATAGACGATTTTGTTCGTACAGGTATTCTTATCATTCTCAATTGTGTTTTTGTATAATATTATTTACCTAACGATAATAATATTTATGTAACGGACGAAATACCTATAAATTATTATATGTTCTGTAATAGTGCCATAAAAACTACTATCGTGATCGTTAAAAAAATATATATATTCCACTCTAAAATATAAAACGCATTAAAAAATTCAACTTATTTTTCTAGATATTTATTATAGCTCTAAAATCCGTTTGGAATTAAAATTATATTTCAGTTTTATATAAAATGGTACCTACGCTTGATCTTCGTGACGGATGGCCTTTAGACGTTTGGTATAAAACTAGTGTTCACGTTATATCTACGTTGCAGCGATGCACGTAAGCCTATTATTGTCAGCTCTCCGTGAGCTGATGACGCAATAGAGTTGGAAGAGAGGCACACCACTCTAAGTCCTAATCCCGTAGCTAATGAATAATGATAATTTAATAGATTGTATCGTCGCTATTCCATTGGTATTAAGTCGGATAATTTACCAAATACAAAGATTCATGTTGAAGCCGAAACAGAAATTCGCAAAACAACCAATCGCAGAATTCAGTGAAAAATATAAATTATATACGTATCGGCAAGTCAGTTGAACTTTGTCACCAAAACACCTCTATCAAGAATGATGCGTGGAATCATTGAACATTTCGTACCCAGGCTCATTACTTAATCACTGTTACCTCGTTTTAATATATTTATTTGAATACTTATGTATATCACAATATTATTAGACATTAGTTTATTATATAGTTACACTTCTAGTCACTATCGTTGTAAAGTCGAATGGCGTTAAGATATATAAGTAAATACTGTTGGAAATCAATAAATTAGCAAAGATTTATTGATGTAATTATATATTTTATTTTTACAATAAACCTATATGCACGTATATGTTTATTTTGGAAAAAGGTTTTTCTTAAGCATATAAATACGTATTTCATATTATTTTATACGACACGAACGATATTAAATACGTTGCATAATTTAATAAATACATTTATAATTCTACACAGGACTTGCATTCATATTGCCGACAGTAATTATTGTTAAAAAAAATAAAACGTTTTATCACATCAACGAGCGTGGTAGTTCTTACATATTATTTTTATTATAATATACACTGTCTTTGGGCGCAGATATTCAATGTACATTAGATACGATATTATAACCGGTATAGGCGATATAAATATTATACCTATGTAGTATTTATATAATATGAATTACGATAATGCAAAAAATACGTACATTTTTTGATCGCGTTTTTCACTATCAAACTCGACCGTTAAAGTTCGTCTACGATATTATGTACTGTACACGTTTAAAAGCTCTCAGTAGAGTTCTGAAAACCGAACACGCGTGATGTCGACAAGGCGGATATTAGTACCATATCATAATAATAATATTATACGCAAAATATATCATACGACGATCACGCCTTCGCTAAAACACGCGATGCACAGTGAGCGGCATTATACTAAAAGCGCGTACGATTTTATAATAATAATAGTGTAATATTAAAACGTCATTAAAAAAATTAATTTCCCAAACGGTTTAGTGGGTGTAGGTAGGTAAGTATACAAAACGGACGAAGGACACCTGCAGCGAAATCATGCGTAGGTAGTGTAATTTCGTTTTTTTATGTAAATGTAAATTTTCGAAATCTAAATCCACTATAGGTGATATTTCGTTCGTGTAAATCAGGCTCTAGATGATGTGAAATAGTGTGGTGCAGCATTCGCAGCTACACAGCTCTCCTACACCTAATCACAGTTTCGGATATTATCCTGTCTTATGATAATATTTTGTTAAAAGTAAAAGAGAGAAAAAATAACACACCCCTTTAAAAATATATAGGCTTTTGTCCCATCATGCACGTCGCATTGTGCGTTTCGACTTATCAAAACGATAATGATTCTCCGTGTACGATTTTCAAAATCCTAACCACTAGATTATCTGTTTTCGGAGAACATGTGTTTTTTGACAATCTGAAGATGCCGCATTAATGTATCAGCGTCCACGATGATTTGAAAACCCAAAGTTTGGGCCCCAAACTGATTTACCCAACATAGCCTGATCGGAGATCATAAACGTTTAAAAAAAAATTGGACCTAACGTAAAATATAAAATTTAGTTTTAAGTTCACTCAAATTAATCTAGTACGGTCGGTGTCTGAGTAGGTCGTGGATCTTTCAGGGATATGCGTAGGTGCATCGCCAGAAATCGTTGTATTGTGCTGTTGTGTGTGTGTGTGTGTGTGTGTGAGAGAGAGAGAGATTCTGCGGTGGACGCTGATTTAATCGGAAAGATTAAAATCGCTGGATGCTAAAGGGTGGTGGATTCTCGTCGTGCAGCGGTAGGGGGAGAGGTTGCCCCGGGTAACGGTCTGGATTCGGACGGCCCGAGGGGGGGGGGGGCAGCGGTGGAAATTGTTATTATTAATCTCGCTTTTGCTAGGTTTGTTGTAAATCGGCTGACGGCAACAATATGTTTGAGGTGTGTGCGAACGGAGAAAACTCTGCTCTTTACAACAAGTATACCAGTGTGTGTGGGTGTGTATTTACACTTAATACACGCCCCGTGTCTGAGGGTCGAAAGCTCGCACCGGGGTTTTGTTAATGACGACATACATCGCCCGAGTATAATACAATATATACAATATATATATATATCGTACGGTATATATTTTCAGCAGACGAAAACTGCTTTGTTGTTCCGGCCGGCGCGGAACAACAGATGATATCACAACGCGACCACCGGAAACCGACCGTTTAGACCAACGTTTTCCTGCAGAAATGATCCGGAACGATAAATCGCACGACGGTCAAAATTATATATATACATAGTTCCAAGTTACCGCACTTACCACTCTCGCCGTCGCGCAACCGCTATCTCCGCCACCTTCGCCACTACCACTAATAACCAGGCGGATGCTGCTGGAGTCTGATATCAATACATTTAACAGTAAGTAATTATCACTATAGCGCATTCACTATATATGTATATGTGTATAATATAAACTATAAAGTATAAACCGTGTATTATATAGTATATGTGTATATATAGTAGATGAGTAGGACCCAAACTGTAATATAATATATAATTTATTCAACACGAAAACTTAATAACGACGATAATATATTATAATGCCATGTCGTCGAGAGCGGCAACCAAAATTATCCATATTCTAATATAGCGTAATATCACATACTATTTTACTAGTATTTATTTATTAAACAAAGCTTCGATTACAAAGGTTGTTAGCCTTTACAAACTTAATAACTATAGAAATAACAATATTTAACTATTTTCATTATGTCCAAATAGTATGTAATGCACACACATTTGGGAGGATTAACCATTTATGTTTTAGATTTATTGTATGGAAAATGTACAGATTTATCCAGTGCGGTTCTCTTTGTCAAGGGTTCCGTTCAGTGAAAGAGGGTTGTTTAGGATTTTGCGAGCTTCGGCGTATTTGAGAGAGTTGCGATCACTATATAATATATATTATTATGCTCTATTGTGAATATTTCGTTGCAAATATCAAATAGATATTATATATCTCTATTATTATACACATATAGTAGGTACATTATATATATATATATATATATATAATACACACATTTCTGAGTTGATTCTATGAAGAATGATGAATGTATTGATTGCACAATGATGACGCGATGTGTTTTTATTTTTTTTTCTTCTGTATTTACCTATTCACGATAATTTGCCGAAATAATGCTTTGATTTTCAACTTCAGTATCTTTTCTGCCGGGAAACTGAATAAAGTTGGTACTTTAATGAGGTCAAATTAATAAATTCCCGGGATTTTTCAAAAGTATATTTAGTTTTTTTATAAGCATTTTAATTTAAAAATTTGACAAAATTCGTCAAAATCTCGTAAATTTGCAAATTATTTTATATGTATACAAATTTATACAATTTTCAGTTTATGGGTAAGAATTAAAAATTTTAAACATAGCGTCTTATAAGTAGTTTATAGTGTCACCAAAAAATCAAAAAAATGTATATAGCCGCATAATGCCTTATAGTTATACTTGTATAGTTTTTTTTTTTTTGCTATTTTAAGGTCAAATTTGTTTAAAATTAGTTTTTTAAACGAAAAATAACGATCTTAGATAATTTGTTGTAATTTGGTGTTGTATTATAGACACTCCCGAGACTGTCTCCCGCTCAGAATCGTTTTTCGTATATATACCATGATAATATTATATCATTGAATTCAAAGTAAGCGAGTGAATAAGTGAGATTATTTTTCACTTCAAGAAATATTCGTCAATGCATTTAGTAATGCGGTGCGTACACACAAAAATGTATTTGCAATACATTATAATAATATTATATTATCAAACCATTAGAGCAACACAACCCATTTTATCGATTGGGGAGTTTTACATGTCGCGTGGTATATACGCCTCCTCCTTCTCCTCCTCCTACCACCACACTTCCCCCACTACCGTTTGAATGTTCATGTGTTATTTATTATAAGTCTACGAAAAAAAAAAATATATCGAAATAATAAATGTCTGTAAATTATTACCGAAATAAAATGTAAACGATTTGCCATTCGTGAGCGTATATATATATATATGTATAGGTACTGCACGATATTTAAATTTATGGACTAACGCCGAGTAAAATATGTATATAAATAATATATTCACGTGTGTGTGTGTTGTTTCAAATAACGGGAAACGGACAAAAATAGAATCACGAGGCCGAGACCGGCGCACAAGTTATCAAAAAACATCAAATTCAATATACCTATCGAGTGTAATAATAAGAACCGACAGATATGTAAAAACTTTAATTCTTATCGTTTATTATTGAATTTTAGATATTATTAAAATATTATAATTTATCAATCATGTATAGGTAGTTCTGCGTATTTAGAAAAAAGTTATTACATATAGGTACCGAATGATTCTATTGAAACTGCGGTCAGCTATATCTGTTGCACTCTCTACCTACCTATATATGTGTAGAATAAAATTTGCGATATTTCGCGACGAAACGTTATGCATTCTTTCACTGCCAAACTTCTTGCCTTATATTGTTCCACCTGTGGATTTCGTGTTATTTAAATTTCATCGCGGTTTGTTTTTTTTCTTTATATTTTCGTCCTTCCTCCGATGTTAATTTTTTGGCTCTAGATTTTCTCATAAATCCTACTGCGTCCGCCCAAACACATGTTTCGATATACATGGATTTGTGTGAGTGTGTTCAGAAAACGGCACGCCTCGGCGCTGGTGCTTTATATCGATTACGCGGGCGGGCGCGTTGCTCGTATATTTACGCACATTACGACATTACGCGCGATACACTTTAGATAATATGGTTTTCATTTTGAATGTGCAATTTATTTCATCCTCAGCTTGGAAAACGGAAGATTGTTTTTCCGGGAACGCCGACGACGGTCGTGAGGACGAAACGAAATTCAGGCGCGCTTAAACCGCTTTTTATTTTTTGTGTACCGTTCATATTATTCTATCGACTAGACACTGCCGCCTCAATCGTCTGTAGGACAGAGACCAAACCGTTAGCATTGTGAACCGGTGTACTAATAGGACCAACATTTGTTGTCTTGTCGACACGAACATGTCTTATTTTGACTGGAGGTCTATGATGTCAGTCTGGAATTCGTAAAAAAAAACCGTTTTTATACGTTTGATGATGTCAGTATCATAAATTTATAGTTAAGTTGTTAGATACTATAAAGAACACATAATTAAACGACGTTGAACAAAAATAATTGTTTTCGTCTGTTGCAATTTATTAAAATGACATATTTATATGTTCAGGATTTAGTTATTCCCAACGGTAGAAAGGATGTTTCGTTTATCTATTTCCATCGATAATCTCTCTCGTCACGAAATCAATGAATTCATTGGCATGATTTAGTAATTGGAATTTAATATTTGTTTTGAAATAAATTACATAATAAAGCATAATAACTATAGATGCATACACTAGCGTTTTACTCTTAAGACTAAAATAATTATACTCCGTTTAATAATATATAATATTATATTGATTAAGATTGGACTTAATAGTAAAGGGTGGATGATTTAGTTATGTATTAAATATATTTTACATTATACAACACTCGTTAGTAATGGTCGTGCGTCTATTTTAAAGAATATACGAACTGAAATTATACTTTCCAATTAATAATTGTTATTCTCCTTTATAAATAAATACCTATGTGTATTACTTTTAAAAACAAAATATTTGAGTACCTATGTATGGGAAAGCAAACAGATTTCTTTAAACTTTCATTTAACTCTTTAGTCTTTTTGTTGCTAATGTTTTAAAAATATTTTAATTAAAATAACCACGATTCAACTATTGTATCCATGTTAATATACGGTACATTATACGTACATGAATGGAAAATGTATTCGTTTTAAATGCTACTATAATTATATCCTCAATTATTGTTGTATTATTTGTTCAGGAAAACGTTAAGTGTTTATAGTATTCTCTCGCGCGTATATATATTTAAAACGTAGTGAGTGTACCACATCTATTATATTGGTATATTAGTATTATAGCTGGTACCACAATGAATAAAAAAAAATATTAAAAAAAAAAAAAAATTGAATTAACGAAAGTATAAAAATTTCTTATTTTTCTTATTGTAATAAAGTTCTATAAAACATAATATATATATATATTATATATATAGGCATACATTATTAATATAGCTTAATAAATAATTATGATATTTAATAAACTGGAAGTTTATCTTTCAAGTGGTTTCCCAATTTAATAAGCCAAATAATAAGTAGTAAGGTAAAAAAAAACAATTATAATAATGAAAGTGAAAATATTCGAGAATACTAAGTTCAAACTATTATAAAGTCTGTATTTCAAAAGTTGAAGTATATTTTAAAAACAAAAAGTAATTATTCAGACCACTCAAATATTATAATACGTTCGATATTCATAATATATAATACCTATGACCATAGACCATTATTGTCTAAGGTTTTAAAAATCTGTAAAAACGAAAGTAGTTTCAAATCTATGTGCCTTCTAGTGCGTTTTTTACATTTCAGAAAAATAATTTTTGATAATATTTTAAGAGTATAATTTGAAATTTAATAATTTAAAAATGTAAACTAAACATGTAAACTTATTGTTGACACAGAACTTACAAAAGTTTCATGAATTTGAACATATTATATTAATAAAATGCATATATAATATATAAAACACTGATATTAAATAATACGTATATAACATATTATAATTTATAACTAATTTTAAAATTAATGTCTTGAACGTAAATGTTTAGACTAAACAAAACTAACCTGCTGCAACGGGAATCATATACGACCTGCGTTCAGACATCAATCTGTATTAATTATATTTCACGTAATACGAACGTGTCCAGATGTCCTAATAAAATACGTCCAATTTTACTTTTGATTACCATAATATTGTTATTATTATTTCTCTTAATTAGTCTAATATCGTGATAAAAATTATAATAATATAACATATTCGGGTAATTGGCACGATATTATATTAGGTAGGTATAATATATTATTACAGTCGGACTGGGTCATATTATACTTTTTTCACCGAATTAATTATGAATAAACGTTAAAAAAAAACAAGCAGTGTGTTGCACGAAACGTTGAAGGCAACTCTATATTTTTTAAACAGGAACGGAATGAAATTTCATCAATACTTGTGGGGTATAATATATCGTGTGTGTGTGTGTAATTGTGTAATGTATATATTATTGTAATTACAAAGATAAAATGTATTCAAAAATAAAATGTGTGTATGCGAAAAATAAGCAATTTAAAACGACACGTATATGTAGACGCGCACCGATCGCGCACTACACTCGTTTTGCAGTGTAACGTGAAATGTGGTTTCCATTAAATTAACCATTGTACGGAATAAGTTTTTTTCGTCGTTAAAAAAGTTTAAACTCCGTGTAATACATATTGATATCGATTCGGTTGTATATAGTTTTACCGGGGCAATAATATTATATATAGCAATGTAATAATATATACCGACCTTGTGGTATACGCGCGCACGCATAATACGTTTTATTTCCTCTTCTGAAGACATAATATTGCACGCCGAACGAGCATATAATATTATAATATTAATATATCGTGTAAAACTAATACGAAATAATTAAATCGTATTACTGTTTCGTCGTCGAAATTTCCATATGAATGATAAATTCATAACGGTAACATTATTACTTATTATTTATATACCAATATATCCAGTGCTTGAATTGGGAGAAGTTAAGTAGAGGAGCTCAATCTAACGATTTAAAAACTGCGTTCCAAGGGCGCATTTACTCAACATAGGCCCGCGGAGGCCTTGCCCCCTCCCCCCACACTTCTGCCTTATCTACATACATTTTGAATACCACTTTTCAGCAACACATTTTGAATTCCAAATAGGTATAATATATTTTGATAGCAATATCTACATCTCACATTGGTACAGTAGAAAAAAAAAATTAATAATAATCTACCTGTTTATTCAATATACTAAATAGATAACAAAGTTAATAATTATTGTTTTTTATTTAAAAGAGACCACATATTTTGATAAGTATAAAAAAATTTAAAAATTTAAAAATTCAAAAACACCAATAAATGATAACCATTACTGAAACTGATAACATTTCGTTCGAACACGATTAAGATAGAACTAGCACACATCAGTATCTGTGCTTTAGATAATATACTTGTATATGATCTATGATCTGTAAGCGACTGACTACATGGCAAAACACAGGCCGATATTATAATTAATTAATAAACTAATATAAAAATAATTTTGATGTGAAAAATAATAAAACTTGTTATATAATTGACATCAATTGAAATCCATATATTAATAAAAATTATTTCGGACATTAGTTGGTACCGTCCCCCCCCCCCCGTCCAAGTAAAAAAAAAATAAAAATAGTAAGGGAGCTCCGTCCCCTGTGCACCCCCCAATTCGAGTACTGAATAAATCTATTATCTACCATAATATTATTATTATTAGGTATCTATGCATTTAACGAATTTCAACACCAAACTTGTAAACCCGTTCATTAACCACCATATAATGATCATCTATACAAGTCCGGTTTAAAGAGGGGGCCATGGCCCCAGGTCCTCAATAGTTGGAACTTATTTAGGGGCCTCAGATTTTTCCATTACTTTTTTCGTTATACACTATAATACTGCGTAAATCACCTAAAAAAAATCGATGATTATTTAGCTAGTGAAAAAGTCTATAAATTATTATTTTGAATTAAGTGATACATTATTCATTATATTATATTGCTTTGTACCTAATCTTTATATATATAATAAAATTCTACTGTACGTGTGTTGTGATTGAATCTACCCTAAATTATTGGACCGATTTGAATGAATTTTTTTGTATGCATTTGAATGTCGCCTCGGGGAATGTCCTCAAACGGGGATTTATAGAGATTAACGGTGGAAATTTTTGTTTATAAACTGTTGCCATGGATTTTAAAACTATTATAATAATAATTATTGGTTACCGTGAAATCAGTGTATTCATGCAATGCATTTAATTTTTTTGTACGCTGTGTTTTGATATTATATGTAACGCAATATTACGTAAATATCGAGCGTATCATACTCACATATAAGTTACGTACATAAAACAATGCCACGTCTTCGTGGACGAAGAGGAAATATTGGTCGACAGACTCGGCATTCACAATTAGTCCAGGAGGAGTTCAGTGACATACTTGGTATAACTTTGATACTTTAGAGTTAAATTATAAAGTTACGCACAAACAGCACGGGGTCCGCGACTACCGCGGGTAGATTGCCTACCTGATAATATACTGTTGCGAATCAGAATCTAGATGAACCACAGCCGCCCGCTGGAGGTTCATCTAACCGACGACGGTCGGTACAGATCGCGTCCTCGGGTTGCGGATGGAGGAACGCCCGGTTCCCTCTGCTTCGGCAGAGTCGGGTAGCTTGTGAATAACTAACAGCAAGCCGTGGACAGCTCCGATCAAATGACCCGTAGCTCCGGACAGAATGCCCTCTGGGCCGATTTACGGTCGCTGGTGTGTCCGCCGAACACATCAGTGGTACACAGAACACGAGTTTTGTGTGCGGGCAGTCGGGGTCGCCCCGGCTCGTGTCTCCGGGGCAATGCGTTGAGCGACGCAGGCAGGTTTCTGACGGCGTGTCTGTTTACGAGCCCCGAAATTCAGTAGGCAAGGGCGGTCGTCGGTGCATGTCCTACCTTTGACGAATTATGAAAGGGTGCAAGATTAGCCCAGGGCGGCGTTCGAGCCAGGAATGTCGTTCGCCTTGCTAAACGGATTCTCCCGTGGAGTCGGTTTCGTGCGGGCTTCCTGATTTCGCTAGAGAATCGCCGGTGACACCGTAGCCGGCAGTAAAATTGCACGGTAGGCGGGAAACGGCCACCGCCGGACTCGTGGTCCCCGCGACGACATGCGGTCGCCCGTCAGTCGACCACGGACACGTCAGTCATGACTCACCCTCATGCGGTGTTAAGAGTCGGCCGGCGACGGCCATAGACCTCCGCGGCTCTTCGCTAGCTCTTGGGGCTAATGGAAGGTCCGCGGTTGTAGCCGCAAGGCGCTAAAATCCGGGAGCCTTCGTGTTGCGAATCAGAATTTTTATTGAAGGCAACAGAAAAGTTAAGATACATTTTGAACACCATACGCCGAATGTTAAATAACGAATTGAACAAAGTTTAAATCATATAAAGTAGGTACATTTAACGGGAAACGATAAGTACACGGGATCAGCTAGTACCTATATATATTTATTATAACAGGTACATACTAGATACATTTTTTTTTTCCTAAAGAGGCCTCATTAAGACTTTGGCTCCGGGGCCTCAAAATGTCTTAATCCGGGCTTGCATCTTTATATGCCTACATATTAATTATCAAATGTAACACGTGTGCAAGTGGGCGTCAAATAATATTTTCCAACAATTTTTTTCTTAGCAAGCTTCGACCGTAGTTTTTTCGCTGGGAATTTATTTGATTCAACATTATATTATGCGTTAAGTATATATCAAGTCAAAGTAACATAATAATATTATCCGACTTGACGTTGAATAAATAATATAACGCTTCAAACTGTAAACATACTTTATACATATTTTATAATATTATACACGACGCAAAAGAAAATTATTTTAGATATATGATATATAATAATAATCACTATGTTAACAGTTTAATGAAAAAAAAATACGTAAACACGTAATTTCACGTTTAACCCTGTCACATCGTGACAGGTTATAAATAGTTTACCCTCTTTTTTTGTTGCGTAATATTATACACTTTATGGAAAACAATTTTATAAACGTGCCATGTGCAGAATTATAGACATGTGATGGATACATTTAAAGTAGGTAGCTATAACTATTAACTACTCAAAGTTTTTCCGCGCGTACCTATAATTATAATTCATATTATATTTTTACCTAAATAGTTAAATTAACTATACCCTTTACGCTTCTAATGAAAACCGCTACGTTTACGTTCTATGTATTATAATAATATATTATACAGTTGACTAGTTTTGAGTAGTTAAGTGTATGAGTTTGTACGACTTGAGTTTAAAACAACAAAATGTAATTAATTTAAAAAAAAAAAAGGGGGAAAGTCTGCTGCACCGTTCGGTTTTTCCGAAGCGCGCACTAAAAACCATGTTTTCTCGGAACGAATGGATATGGTATTTTTGTGTTTGTTCGAAATTCATTAATTAAAACACGTCACCCCCGGGGGTATTATGCCGGGAAAAATAATTACTGCACTAAGTTGGAATTAAGTTTGAGCGCGTTCGTCACTTTAATTATTAGATAATCAGGCACATACGTCTAAATCCTTACCACTGGAGCTTCGAGGTGGTTTTTATCTTTTAATAACAAAAGTTATTTTGAGTATAAATAGTTTCGAAAAACGTCAGCAAATCCTAATGGCACGTGATGTTGGAAATAACAGAACGATTATTCATTTAGGTTATTATTTTTATTGTATAATGTTGCGTACGAAGTATAGGTACGTCTGTGACGGCCACTATATTATTATTGCACGTGACAGATGACAGAACATATTTTTAAGAACGCAGTTTTCAGATGCAGAAATCTCATAAATTGCGTTGATATTAATACATACGAAATTTGACCATTCCAACCGACTCCACATCCTATGATAAAATATGTAACATGACGATAAAATATTGCAAATTACGTACCAATAATGATGTATTAATCTAATATAAAATATAATTGATAATGCTTTTAGATTTTTTTTTAAAATTCAAACTACTCATTTCAATTGAGTGTCAAACCACTGAGAAGTACCTACATTCTATATATTACCTATAAAATAATATTATTTTATAACTATGAAAAAACGTATATATTAACCGTGTGTGGTGTGTCACGTCTTTATTATATCGCGTTTTTTTATTGTTTTGTCGGTGGAAAATGCAGTGATAGCCGTATCTCATACAGTCACAGATTCAGAGAAAAAATCTGGGAGGAAGGGGGGCACCAATTTTTTTACAACACATATTATACAATTACAAAATTCTTAACTTAAACCTTTTTCCCAATATTGGTAATTTGTATAATTATAATGTAATAATACAAATAATGATTATACATTTAATAATAAAGTCTAAACGTCTTTTCATACTGTCGTTTCCTCCAAAACAGTCAACTGTATTATAAGGTTAATGTTTATGTAAATTTCCCTATGAAAATTGGAGAAATAATATGTCTGGGGGTCTTGCCACTCCCATCCCTTTGTATCTGCCCCTAACCTCATATTCTATTTTTTTCTCATAATCATGTTTGGCGCGTGAGAGCAATAAAAAACGAATAATTCCGCTTATGTAGATTGTAGACATGATGTGTCGGTTGTGACGATTTAAAAACTTTTTCCAGAACCAAAAAGTTTGACATTATGATATGGAAAAAAATCAACATGAGGGGTACGAATAGGTACTGCGAGTGTGCGACCATCAATATTGTTAGTCCCAACAAAATTATTTGCGTCCAAGTGCGTCGGCGGAATTTTTTAAAAGGGGTATTTTAATTTTTCATTTATAATATAACTTGGGGTGGCCTTACACCACTTTCCATTATAGTCATCGATTTTTATATTATTGATAATAACAAATAAGAAATAAAACGAATCAGTTGACCGACCTCTATATGACAACAATACATATGCTTTATATGCATCTGAATCATATATAGGTATAATTAGTATATTTTTTGCATAAATACGGTCGAAGAGAGTGGATTTAACACCAAAAACACCCTTTCTGTTACGCCATTGTTTCTATCCACTCATCTTGCGCAGGTGTCGAAACCGCGGACGAAAGAACAGTCTTTCAGCAAGTTCGGATCAAATCGAATTCAAACGATCATGTGATTCATGAAAGGTAATAGGTAAATCATTGTGTATTAATTATTATATATTATAATATATAGGTAATAATATGTAATAATTAATAACAGTGTAGAAAAAAATTGATAAATTTCAACAAATTAAATGTATCAATTAAATATTATGTGAATTGACATAGTACCTATAAGTATGCATGCCGATATTTGTCACGATATTAAATTTAATTTGAAAACTTATAATACAATAAATAGGTTAATAAAATGATACCTACAGTAAATTTATAAACAGTACATGTACCTGCCTACACTTGTCTGTACTTTAAAAATTTGATATCACTGATTGGGTATAACTACACATAAACTGATGTCGATTACAACGAAATTATTTTACTCACGAACAGTTCACGTATTAATATTTATTGATTTTATTATTTAGAACGGTAAAACAATATTATTTTATAAGCCATACTATTATAAAAAAATATGCAGTAAATCAGATTTCAAATGTTTTTTTTTTTTTCAATGTTTTAGTCGTCGAAGTTTTGAAAAAACTGAATGTGAATAGTGAGAAAAATAATAATAATAATATGTTCTGTTCACTGTCCGGAAAATTTGAAAAACGAAAATAATAGCAGTGAGTTATTATTAGTTTTTTTTATCAACCTGGAATTTATCTTTATTATATTTGTTTGTTTATGACGATCATACTTAAATTTTAGGGGTGTAAGCTTTCAAAAGTTACGAATACGCGATCTCATAACACGAAGTGGATACACTGAAACTGGGAAAAGAAATTCGATGTGCACATAATAATGACTTCCTGGAAAATAGGCGTGCTATAGTGTTTATATAGTACCTACTATTGTATATACGATTCCCGTTATAATAGAATATTAATAAAAAAAATACATATATGACATAGGTAGCTGGTTTCGAATATGTTGACAGAAAAACATTTTTCAAAATAAAATGAGTGCTTACTGTATAATATTATTATATCGTGCTTGGATTTGTACCGACCACTTTAAAATTCAAAGTTTCTCTTTAAATACATCTGCGTGGAAATGTTTTTTTTTCAGAGGTTATTATTTTACTGGCCTGGTAGTGACCATTTTCATCGTAAATAAATGATGATATTAATTTTCATATTATATTATGCACAACGTTTTTGTTCGTTAGCACAATATTAATACATTTTCCATAGTTCTCAAGTTTTTTGAATAGGTACGATATTTTGTGGAGTTGGGTTATCGAAAAAATAAAAACGCTTCATCATCATCAGAACAGGCCAAACATTATTTATGACATAATTTTGGTCATTATATTATTATTATTATTATTATTATTATTATTATTATTATTATTATTATTATTATTGTTATTGTTATTATTATTATTATGAGTATGTGCTTTGATATTGCGCTGTTGCAGGTTACCGCAAAACTTTTTTAATTTATAAATTCGTAACCCGCATTACGCAACAAACCAATTAGTGTAGGGTATCGACACGAGAACATTTTCAAACTATTCTATTTAAATTCATATTATATTAACAGGTTTTGATCGTTCAATTTTCATTTTACTTATAAATTCTTTGAAAAACGTCCTAATTAAAGCCCGGGCATATGCTACGTCATATATTATAATACGATTAATATTTAAGCGAAGTACAAGAGAACGAGGACTTTTACGATAACATGTGTGTTATTTTTATGAAAATTATGTAGGGACAATATTATGTATGACCGTTTTTTCAAATATCAATAATACCAAAAGGTTAATTTTAATAGCCAAAACCGTTTATTTCGTACTGTAGTTTTATTTCAGTAGTGAAGGACGAAATGCGTACTGCAGACTTCAATATTATATTGAACGATTTTGGCGTAATTTTATACGTCTTGCAGACAACAGACTACGTTTATAAATTACAAGAGCACATCATCCGACAAAGAATCAGGACCTCGCGAGTATCATACTGTTGATAAAATTAAGTGCAACTACGCGAGTACTAGAGCCAAAAATCTTGCGACGACGACGACGAAGGAGACGAATTTTCCACGTTAGATACGATAAATCGTATACAATCGTCAACATTTTTTAATGTAATTCGGTACGTCTATTTATCGTTGAAACAATTTTGGCGTCAAATCAATATATTATAGGTACCTTAGTCAGTATTTGCGTGACTGCGAAGTGCGGGCATATAGGTATGACTAAAAGGTTTTTGTCGTATAATCAACGAATTTATTTTCAATGGATTTTTTTATCAACGCAATCGACGTAAATACATTTAGGATTTGTAAGTAACAATAATATCGATGCTACGATGCGTGTATGTTTGTTTATGTAATATACCGGATGATTCAACAACAGCATGCTCTATAATTTTTGTCTTTAATGCATTTTATTTTCTTCAAACTATAGTTAATATATCAACTTTTTGTTAGTGTACTGAAAACTGAAATATATTCGGTATTTTTAAATACCTATATATATTTTGCCATTTAAGAACGTATGTTTTTACAAACTTATCTTTTCAAATTAGATTTAGCATTTAAAATTATTAATACTATTATAACTTATAAGCCCGCATAAAGTTTAATAATAACTCTACTCGTACAAATTTTGATTTAAATGCATCAACAATATCAAAAACTGTAGTTGTATGTACCCATCTACAACAGTGTTCATACGCATATTATGTACAGCGGTCTCGCTGTAATCAGGATGAGGACTTATAGAAATTTTGAATCCTTATTGGATTTAGTGCCTACAACACGAAGACGATTATAATAGTATTATAAATTATAATATATTTATTAATATACAAATACGTTTTAGTAGGTACTTAATGAAAATTCAGATGCGATTTTCCTTCATATGTATTTAATTTATATGCAACATATAACATAAAATAATAATAATAATAATTGTAATGTTACAATGATGTGTATTTTTTGTGTGTCTAAATCGAAATAATACTTCGATTTTCAACTTCAGTATCTTGTTTGATGGGAAAATGAATATTGTTGGTGCACTGGAGAGGTCAAAGTTTTAAATTTCCAGTAATTTTCTAAAGCACTGAGAAAAAAAATTAAGGAAAACTGCGATTTTTTAAGCTAAATCAATTTTTTTTTCTATAAATATCAACACAATTTTTATTTGTTGGGCCAAAAATTGTCAGCATTTAATACGAGGCTTCTGATCTATTGCTTAAATTTCAGTTGCAAAATATTAAAATACACAGGCACAATTTTTTTTTATAAGCACTTTAGGTTCGATCAAGTTTAAAATTTTAAAATGATTTTGTAGTTCAAAATGTAGAAAATGTTAAACTTTTATAGCCTGCATGGATTGAAAACTTGCAACAAAGTTCCACGTAAGTATGTTATTCTGTAACCAAAATATCTCAAAAATATAAGAACACAGTTTCGTTTTATAGTTATTTTATGTTCAAATTTGGAGGAAATTACATATTAATTAACCAAGAATAACGATTTTATTTTGTTGTACTTTTATAATATTAATTCAACTTACCGGCTACTTTATTAATGATAATAGTAATAATAATATAATATAAAATATCTACACTGACAAACCGTCACCGCTCAGAATCATTTTTCGTGTGCAATAAAATTATATCATTGAATTCAAATTTAATACCATCAATTATACAGTGACCCACTTGTAACCTATACTGTACAGCAGAGCGACATTATTACTTACCCACCTTTTTTACTTTTAAACTTATTATTTAACATATATGCATTGGAAAAATTAAATCGTTTTAATTTTCATTCACTTATTAAAAGTATGGTAATATTTTTATCAGGACTCAAATATGTACAAAGTATAAAAGTTTGACAGTAGGTAGCAAAGTTATTTCTATAGATATTTTTATTCAATTATTTTATATTCATATATATGTTTAATCCTAAGTGGAAAACATTTTTCTTTTTTTATAATGTGTTCCATTTATACATTTATATCCAGATACTAACTTTTTTCACTTATACGTATAGGCTATGATATACAATATTATAATAGATCGTGAACAATTATGTTTTATTATTTATGATAGCGAAATTTATAGAAAATAACAGAAAATGCTAACACAACGAAAAGTGCATATTTCTTTTCGAAAAATTGTAGTGTTCATATTATTAGTTATTTCTACGTTTTTACTCCTTTAGTGTATACTATATGAATTATGATTATATTTTTGAAGCCTATTATATTATTATGACCACTTATTTTATCGTTTTGTCTTGTGCCAGGACCATTGCCCGAACCCTGCCTATAAATCTCGCCGGTGGGACTGGGATTTTCTGGGTTATAGTCTCCAAGACTAGACCGTTGTGTGAGATGAACTGGCCAACTCGCATTTTACGCACGTTACCGTTACAGATCGTTAATTTTAGGGTCCCTTCTCGCTGGACTAGACACTATCTCTATCTATATATACGGTCTACTGCAGTCTCTTCAACGCCCTCGTCAAAACTCAAAGCTGCTATATACATTCTAGTTTATATTCAACTCGCTTTTGTCCGTACCGCCAACGGATGTCCCACTTTTTGGAGTTGGCACGCCAAACACTAATCTCGAATCTCGAACAGAGTATCCTGTTTATATAGTACGCGTGCGGGGGCGGATGGAACGCTTCGGTTTTACGTCCCTCGGTGACTGTTATTATTGAACTATTTAAATATTTTAACCATTCCCGAGTCGATTGTTTCACGAATTGTTAATCGATATACCACGAAGTCTTATGCGATTATTTTCGATCAAGAATATAATATGTCAAAATAGGTTTAAATAGCCCAAGAACTTCTCGTCAGACTCCCTTGATCTATAGAAGTCGATCTAAAATGGAATGCTCGACAATAATAAAGCTCGCCAAAATTGCGGCCGAATAAAATTACCTAAAACGACATCAATATTATATGAAATAAAAATAGTACCTATATATGATGATTTACAATTTAAATCCATATATTTATATTATATTATTATAATATATCTGCAGTGTTGCGGGGAAGTTAATTTTTGGTATAGGTTGTTAAATTACATTACAGATTACCTTACCTATTCGAATTGTAATCAAATATTTCTTAAGTTACAGCAATTTTATTTATTCAAGTTACATTACATTTGAGTTTAAAAAATAACTTCATTTTTAAAGTTATTTTTAATTTTGTTTTGTTCGAAAATATCACTGGCACTTAATAATTATGTTTTCTATACATTAAGCTATGTAATGGACAATCAACTATACGAAACTATTAACAGACTAAAAATAATATTATTTCGCAAAAAAAATAAAATAAATTTTGTTAAACGAATATTAAGAAAATGTATATAATAATATATGCTGTCGGAAAATAGTACTTGATAAAATATTTACACAAAATGTGTTTAAAAAAATTTAGTAATTCTACTATAAAAAATTTACTCTAATTGCGTATAAGTTACAACAAAATGTGTTTAATAATTAGGTACTATCGAATTACTTAAAAAGTAATTTCATTAAAATGGCTTGAAACTTAAGTTACTCCCTAACTCCCTATTTGTTATAAAGTTTTGTGATACACATTTCTAGCTGAGACATTATACAATTTTAATAATAATTGTAATAATTTTAGAAATTTTTTTTTTACATTACATCAAGACGACAATAATACCTGTAGCCCTCCGTGTGTGAGTGTCCGGCGGAACTCCTGGACGTCTCCGGCAGTGCTTGTTGTCCGGCCGCTGCGGCCGCAGCCTGCTGACAGTCGCAGTGCATGACGCATAGCACGATGGACGTGACCACGCACACGGCGAACGGGACGGCAAAGTAGTGGACGATGTCGGCGTACTGCTGCCGCTTGTCGTAGCCGACCACGGCCAGCGTGTGGTTCTGCCGGGAATAGTGGCACGGGAATGTGGCGCCCGGTACGCCGTACGCCTTGGTGAAATTGGAACAAGCCACGGCCGGCGGGTAACCGCAGCCCTTGATGTTGACCAGCAGCACGGCCTCGGGCACGATCACATCGCCGCCGCGACCCGACGCCACTTGTATGCCGCCGCCACCGCCACCGGCGCCACTGACTCCATCGGCGGACGTCCTGTACGCCACGTAAATGTGACTGCAGTTGTATACGTCGCTGGTGCAACCCTCCCGGCACGAGCTCCACGTGCAGTTGTACAGGCCGGCCAGCTGTTCGCGGCGCACCGTGGTGCACTGCACCGGTTCCGGCACGAAGTCGGCCAGCAGCGTTGACACGGCCGGGTCCACGTACAGCGGCACCAGGAACAGCAGCGCTGAGCCAGATCCGACGGCGATCATGGCGAACGACAGAGTCGAGTAGAACCACACCTTCTCGCGGAGGGTCCGGGGCACGCCACGCTTCTGCTTCTTGGCCGCCGCTAATTCCAGCAGCTTCTTCTTGCGGAGCTGCTGCTGCTTGGTGTCCAGCAACAGTTTCGGAGCTGGCGGACCGCATCGCGTCGCATGGTGCGCCGCCCTGCAACCGGCCGGGGGGCGCCGCGTCACGCGCGTTTCACCCGCCTCGACACTGCCTCCGGCACTACCACCACCGCAGCCTCCACTTTTACGACGACAACCGGCCCGGCGGCCGTCGACACCACCCGCCGTGGCCGCCGGTGGCCGGTTATTGGTGTGGCCGGAACGTGCGTCGCCCGATCGGGGTGTTTGGATGGTGGACGGGCGGACGGACGAGCGTTTGAGCGAGCTAGCCGTGTGGACGAACGGGCAGACCGACGATGGACGGACGGGCACGACGAACCGACGGACGAACACGATTTTCCGCTTGAGCGTCGGCGTTGTGCGTGGTGTGTTCCCGTACCGCCGTTAGCCGACACACTGACTGACGAGTCGCGCGCGGCGCGTTACGTGCTTTTGACGGCGCGCCGCGCGTCGCCCGGCGTAAAGCGCTACGTCTGCTGCTCGCCGGGGCGTTCGCAACACGCACGCCCCGTCGACGGGCCGCTCCGACCGACCGCCCGCCCGCCCGCCACTAGTACCTCCACTCACCCCCGACACTCACTCAGCCACTGGCACCTCCACTAAGCACCGTCGACCCTTTCGCTAGCAAGTCTCCCGAATTTCGAACACAATAGCGACGGACGCACGTGCGTGACCAAAAAACATGTATCTATATACCGCCTATACCGAACTTTATATTATTATATTTCATTATGTACCGCCACTGCCGCGTGCATAACCCTTTGGACGGCATGTTATTACTATAGGGCCCGGATTTAAATGCCCCTAAACACTATTCATAAATGCTGTAAAAAATAACCAAAAATTCCTTTTAAAATGCATTTTCGGCGCATTAATTCTCTTAAAAAATGAACATTATTACGACGCAACCACGCAAACGACTGAAAAACGAATGTTTAATTTTAGGCATTTTAACCACTTTATCTTAACTAAGCTAATAATAATACAAAAACTAACTAGGTGCCACAATTAGACGCATACAATACATAAACAGCAAGTATAGGTACGTTGGAAATTAATGCAATCACGATGTAACTATCTCCAACTGTATTGACCAATTAGTTATTATCATTGAACTAACTAACTGGGCCCGCTAATATGGCTAATTATGCAAATGAAACCAACCGCGAGAGCGTAGAAAAATATAGTGATTACTTTTGGACTTAGGGGTTTCTATTTCTGCCTTCATAGATTATACACAATTTTGTATTCACTTTTCGATGTATTGGAGCATAACATTTTGTACATTTCTATCGACTTTTTATTATAAATTATAATTATTATTTACTGCCAAGTTCTTTATATTAACCAAACATTTTTAGTTTTACTGTAAAAAAAAAAAAATGGTAAACTTTTGCAGTGCCATTAATTATTGATTCTGTACAAGACGTGATGAAGGTACATACAGAATTAATATTTTAAAGAAGTTAGTCTACATGTGAATTGTTATTAATTATTTCTTAATTTTATTTGTTGTACTTTTAACTTAAATAATAGGTAGGTATATAAATTATAAATACTTGTATTAACTCTACTTGGTATTTTTATCGTCGATAATTTCCAATGAACGATAATAACATAGTAAAAAAATGGTTACATGTTATTGAACCATTTTCAAACCTAATAGTACTTAATTTTATATGTAGTTTTCACTTCACTGAAAATAAATAAATCAGTTGTAAGTGGAAATGTATGTATAAATAAATACATAATACACATTTGTATTTTGCAGATGTGATGAAAACTTACTACTTACTACTTTCTGTAATTGTATTTATAGATGGGGTGATTAGGAAAGGACAGGGGTACTGAAGTACAGACGAATTAGAGAATGACATTTTCTTGATATATTATTTTTAATTTCATAATTTCTACTAAAAATTCGTGTAATGTATATTTTATTTATACATTAAAAATTAATAAAATTATCTGAAAATGATAAAAAAATGTTCTGAACATGGGAAATCATCGAAAAATGCAAACAAATGAAAAATAAAAGTTTCTTATTGTTTAAAGTATCTGTTACATGAAATGAATCATGTACTTGGAATGCATTGTTCTGGAGCATCTAAAAAATAATGCACTTTTCATTGTAATCTGGGCCTTAGTTATTGCATAATTTCCGTAGTTTCCTTGCATACGTAAATACGTAATCGTTATACCGGGATATACTTACCGATTGTTGTAATAATATTATTACTGTGATCGCGGTTACAATGTTGTTGGGTTGAATTTTTTATGACTCAGAAATAATACTGTTCGTCAATATGTCTATGTATATGAAATAGTGCTACGTCAACGGGCATTTTGAGGATTTTTAGTATGTGTAACCACAAGACTCACGTCGTAATCAGTATTCAGAATTTATTTGGAGGTAACTGCAGTTAGTGTCCAGGACTAATTTTATTTTATTGTCGTATTCTTTCGATTTCAATTTAGTCCAATATTAATTGTTTTTCAATATTGACTTTTATTCAATCAATATTGTACAACAGTTTTAAGTCTTTTAAACATATTATACTCTATAATATATTATGATACATAATTGACAATACAGAGTGTAACAGAAAGATATGACAAATTAAATAACTTGTATTCTAATTAATGTTTTTTAATTTTTTTTTTTTTCATATAATTTAGTTTTAAAAAAGTCCATATTATATGTGTAGTACAAACGTCTATAAATAATATGAAAAAAAAAATTAAAAATTTTGTTAAGATAACAAGTTATTTCATTTGTCATATCTTTCTGTTACACCCTGTATACGCTTATCAAATATACGATTGGTTAGTTGACAGAAATTCATATTGTACCTAAATTACTTGGGCAACATTTATTGGTCCTAATGAGGTTTGGTCTATATAGTTGTTGGAAAAAAACTGTGTCTGGGAACCTAACGTCCTGAAACCGTAACTGGTGTATTATTGAACATACACAATGAGACAACAGAGTAAGATTCCGCCTCTTTATAAAAAAAAATTCTAGTTATGCGGATTTAAATGTTTAGCATTTTTAACAAGTTAACATGCTGTGTTTATTAGAATAGTCGAGTAGGTTTTGAATAATTCTTTCGTCGAGATATTCAAATAAAAAAAAATTGTGTGGGAATGTGTCGTGTTTGGAGATATACAGGATTTTCAGTATGCACTACAACACGCTGCTTAAATAGGTATTTGAATATTTTAAAATACTTTTACACGGTGACTTGAATTGAAATAAACTCAGGTTGTGCTTTATAGCTTATGATATGTGTTTGGTAACGCTTAAAGAAAATCCCCAAATACACCACTACACTGACGCGGCGTAATGGGATTTTACCCCATTCTTCACAATTTTGACATTTTATACGGTTACATGGAGAAAATGAAAACCATGGACAGTTTGTATCATTCAGATTTAAGTGCTGTATATTTTAAATACTATTATAAAAAAAAAAAAAATTCTAATTCCTAGGTATTATATTAAATAGGTGCGGTCTCATAATATACACTTGACATTATAAAATTCTAACAGTTATACAAAAATATTTATAGCTAGTCATTGCTCATTAGTAATACACACACACACACGCGCGTGTGATTCTACATCATAGGCGTACTACGGCCTGATGTTTGTTATAGAAACAATTTTTTATGTATTTTACTTTTAATAAATCTTTTGGAATGAATCAATTTAAAAAATAAAATTACGTTTGAAATTTGTTTTCTTATCAATTATCGTACATCTGAATGTATAGTAAGTACTATAAGTAGTAACCATGGTTTCATTTCAATTGTAATAACTGTGGTATTTTCTATCGAACTTGGCATCATTGATGAACATATTGTTAAAAAATAAAGTATAATTTGTTAAAAAAAAATTATTTTAAGTGAAAGCCAAGCATTTCCAATATTTTCAATTTTGTATGGGAAAACATTTTGGATGATATCAAAAAATAATGGTAAATATAGTAAAATAGGAATGCAACACTTGCAAGCAATGTCTGCGCACGCGGCACGCCTATGATACTATACCTACTTATATATTTTGAAACGGATAATTTCAGAAACTACGCAACCGATTTAGCTGTTTCTTTTTTTGTTGTGTTCGTAAATGTAGGAAAATCCACTGGAAAAATAGAAAATCCGGAAGGAAAAAATACAACAGTTTCGCCATCTGTAATACATCCATAATATATTTTTGTTTATTGTGAGGTTGCTATTGGTTATGATTCAATATAATAATACTAGCTGTCCCGCCCGGCGTTGCCCGTGCCAAAGATTTGTGTTTTACTTCGTTGCCCGTTAAATGTACCAACTCTATATGACATAAACATAGTTATATAAACAAAGTTATTTTCAGGGATATTAGACATTTCTTTACTTTAATTATATCAGACGGACATCATGTTCCCGGTAAGAAATTTCCTATATCGGAACCAAGTGTTGTGTCACTTATGGTACAAGAAGTAATAGTTGAGATTACATTGTACATCAGCACATTTCAATATCGATTATTACCCTGCCGGTGATCGATTTATTTTTTGTTTCTGACGATTCATTAGAATCGGTTTTTGCACGTTTAACCCATGATCCAAGAGTATTTGTTTGTCCAACGCGTTTCTTATTGCTTTTATTCATATTCTTACTGTTAGTTGTTACTTGTAACACTAAACACGAAGGAAATCAAAACATAAAACCAGCGGTCGGGAGT
>NC_042496.1:31243446-31272840 GCF_005508785.2 Acyrthosiphon pisum
ATTCTATGTATCATTGAATTCAGATTTAACACTTCCATCACAATGACCTACACAATGACGAGGTCCACTTGACACTTACACTATACATCGGAGCGTAAGATGTTCTAGATCCATGCTTGTCATCAACTTTTTAAAAAAAATGTTTAGCAGATCAAAATTCTTTGTAATCACTAATCCCGTTGCTGTATGAAATCCTTTCTCTCAGTGACCGAATGTCTAATCAGTACTAATTGGCAATTTTCAATAAAATGTTTATCTGTTTTGAGTTTTGTTACAATAATACATTGAATAAACCTGCCTTTCGAAATAACAAGAAAATAGCGGTAGGCATTAACAAATAATGACCAAGTACTCAATTGAATATCTAAATAAATCAAAACAATTTTTTTTAAAAATGTAGCGAAAAAGTAGCGTGCTACATTTAAACAATAGCGTTAGAAATAGCACACTACATTTTAAAAAATGTAACTTTAGCGATAGCGAGCTACTTTTGGGGGGAGTAGCAGTAGCGTTGGCGTGCTACAAAAAAAACAGTAGCGTCCCGACCACTGCATAAAACCATGAAAATTATATTCGAAATAATCATTTATCGTTATTCGTTATTATAAACTAGTATCACAACTACAGCTGAAGGCTGAAACTATAGATAATAATTTTATCATGTCATAATAATATCACCGAATAATCATGGTTGAACTTCGAGAGAATAACCAGGTACCAGAAGATCCACCTACCTACCAGATAGCAACTGCCTCGTGATAATAACTGATAACATATTTTGTTTTTTTTCGTAGTGATAACAATCTAACGTTGTTTTTTTTTGGTTTAATATGCGATATCACTAAATCAGCACACTTATATAATTTTTTTCTAGTATTTTATTTTAATATAAATTATGAACATTTTTGAAAGAAAATAGAGGTCATGGAGGAGGCGACTGTCCCATTCGCCCCCCCCCCCCCTCTTGAGGACGCTCCTGAAATCCGATGACTAAAAAAAAACCAAATTTATCACTTTTTAAATTAGCCTATTTTTTCCCCGGAGGTCTAATCTACACACAAACAGTTTATTAATGTATAGATATTTATGTTTATTTTAATAAATAATTAGTTGCTACCAGTTACTCCTCCCAAACAGAATAGCAAATTAGCAACCAAATCAACAAACCACATTAACGCAAAAAAATGTTCCTGTTATGACACCCCATTGGAGGTCATTATAATTATATATCCGAGATAAAATTATCCTATGTTTTACTCTAGAGTCTAGGTCATAAGCAGGGCTCGGAAGTTGTAGCACTATAAATGTTACTTTTCAGCTCTTAAATATTCACTTAAGAACTCCATAATATGCGGTATAAATAGCACAAAAAATATGCATTTGAATTGAAAAAATTAAATTTATTTTAAAAAGTTAAATGTAATTATACAATTTTATAAAATTGTTGGGCTCATAGACATCAGGGACTGTCTGGACTAGTTGAATTATAAACCGTTAACAAAATATATATTAAATTACTTAAATATGTTTGTAAAAGTGTACTTATAAGATCTATTTATTTCCTATTTCCTAACCAAATTAATCATTATTTTCAACATAATGTGATAATTTCCTATATTTTATATAATTATGTAGGTATATGTTATGTTTATTAAGAAAATATGCCTAAAAATAGCACTATAAATCCTAAACTAGCAAAATAGCAATAAAAACAGTAAATATGCAAAAAATAGCAAAATAAAATTTCGTGTATGACATCAGAGAAGTGTGATACATATTTGTGTCTTACTTTGGATGTTCTAGGATGAACCAAGAAAAATATGCATTTGCTACAACTTCCGAGCCTTGGTCATAAGCAACTTGTAAACCAAATTTCATTCAAATCCGTAAAATAACTTTTAGCGTGATTGAGTGACAAATATCCAAACACACAAACTTTCACATTTCTAATATTGGTATGATTTAAGACCTGTATGTTATTATTTAGTCAAAACCATATAATATAACCTTGATAAAAATAATATTCCTATAACGCTAACTTTTCGACCGTTGTCCCGGAAACCTACACATGTACATCGTACACAACGAGTCAATAAAACATTCGTAATTTTTAATTAAGTAAACACCTCGTGGAGCCTGAAAATATACTGATTACATAATTACATCATGAGTGTATCATGTGCAACGCAGAGCGGGATGGCTATAATATAATACAATCGAACGTGTCCTGACTGACTCACTGATATTGCTCAACATAGAACCCAGATAATGATAGTTCGAGGCGAAGCCGGGTAATTCAGCTAGCATATTATATAATATTAATATATTATATATAATATATAATATGATATTCATTAATACAACTTAGACTAATAAATTATACCTTGATGCTAATAATTAAAAATTAAGTAATTAGTATGTACATCATTTGAGGGTATAAAATACTTTAGATCTTGAGCGGATCTATGAATATATAGATTTTACAATTAGGTATGCGTGCTGTTTCAATTATTGTTGTTTTTCTGAAAAATTCTTCGATTTTCCACTTTGGAGTTGGTCTTTGGTAGCGACGATTGGATCTAGTTGGTTGGTACAATAGAATACATTCCCTGTTTTTTTTTCTAGACATTTTAAGTTTAAATTTGTACAAGATTAGTTATTTATAAGCGAAGCATAACGACGATGAAAGTTATTTTGCGGTAATTTAATAATATCATGTTTTGCTTACTGGATTGAATAAGAAACATAAAATGTCTAATTGGTAACTAATATCACATACTGATATAACATCTCTATAAAAAAATATTTTGTGATTAAAAGTTTAGAAGCTGGCTTGATATTATAATATACATTGTAAATTACACTAGCCGATCCCGTGCACTTCGTTTCCCGTTAAATGTACCAACTCAATATTACTCAAACTTTGTTCAATTCGTTGCAATAATAAATATTTTTAATAAAATTAATAATTTTAAATTACAAATTGACATTTGTTATGTTTTAACGTTATAATATAACTTATAATATATATGAAGGTCATGTACTCATCTTCACGTATTATGACATTCAATTGCTATACGATATAAAAAAAAATGTATTTGTTAAATTATTAATTTGAGATAAGCTTAGTTTAAATTATATAGTAAATAATAGTAGATAAAGTAAAAGTAAAAGAGTATACAGTGTACATTATGATAAAAGTTCAATAAAATCGTTTTTTATAATTTTATTTATAAATTAGAAACTAGAAACAGAAAATCACTCTTTATGTGATTTACATACTAATTTAAAAAAAAATAGACTAACTTTTTTTAAACTGAGTTAAGTTTTTTTTTCTATATTAACTTTTAACTTATCGAGTTAAATTTATAATTTGTCAACTGTTAACTTTCAACTTATCGATCTTGTGTCCTCTAAACTTAACTCAACTTCAGTTCATTAACTTGCCCACCTTTGTCGATCAATATTTCCTACCAGTTCACGAAGACGTGGCATTGTTTAAATGCATTGAATGAATACACTGATTTCACGGCAACCAATAATAATTATTATAATAGTTTTAAAACCCATGGCAACCATTTAGGTATAAATAAAAATTTCCACAGTAAATCTCTAGATTATAAGATATTATATTATAAATAATTTCGAACATGAACAATTATCGGGATCTTAATAATTGGTGTAACTAATCACAATATTAAGTGTTTTCTATTGGAGAAATCTAATGGAATTTTATCGCATCTAAAAGGAATTTATTATTTAGGTAGGTATTAATTATTAGATATTCATTCGATTTCTCTCGTGTAGCGATTTCCTTATTTTGCTGTAATTCCTGTAATTCAAAAACGAATAAATGCAGATACTTTAAATTTAAACCATATGTTTATTTTATCGATTCCTATACATGATTAAATTTAAAAAATATTTTGACTAAATTGAAACTGTTTACGGACAATTTTAAATTTTTTAAGTTTTGTTTTCTATAATTGTCTCTATAATTATTTGTTGTGTAAAAAAGTTCAAAAATGTAATACAAAACTCCTAATATATTGGTACAATAGCATTTGAAAAATAATAAAATACATATGCACACATTTTTTTTATAAATATTTTGTTTGAATTTTTACAACATTTATCATATTTCAATATTTAAAAATGATTTTGTAGTTAAAAATTTATAAAATATTCAAGTTTTAAAGCTAAGGATTAAAATGTTAAAACAATGTTCTATGTAAAATATATGTAAATATAAATTACATGTTGTATGTAAATATAAATTATAATTTATAATATCATGAAATGTACTTTGTAATATATCATACGCTAACTGACCGTCTTTATTTAAAATCGTTTTATGTATATAATGGCATTATATCATTGAATTCAAATTTAAAACCATCTATTACAGTGGGCCCACTTGTACCCTAGTATACAGCAGAAAGACATCATACTTACAGACAACACCTACTTGCCCAAATTTTAAAAATTTACTTTTAAGTCATTTGGTTTAAGTTTTACTATAATTCAAAAAATTACTTAAACAATATTATTAACGTATCATGTGACATATCTAGGAGTAATCGTTTCACGTTTGTCACCATATTGTAAATGCACATTATGTTGAACTTTATACTTACACAATTATTATTTTAAAATCCAAACTAAAACCTAAAATTATAATCAAATAAATACATATTACATTTTGCATTATTATTTATACATCCAAAGTCAATTATTGACAGAAGTATTACAGCATACACAGAAGACATACAACAGAGAATGAGGTGTTTCTCTTAAAGATAAAAATAAAACTAACAACATCAAAACGGTCAAGGTTGAACATTAAATATTACTCAAACCAAAAGATGACATAGAGAAATATCGCATATAAAAAGTATCTCATAATTCGTTTATGATAGTAGTACAACACTCGTACTTCGTTTGTTTTTTATGGGCATTACGATTTTCGCGCTGTTCTTCAAACTAAACCCTACCAGGCACTAGCCCATTTCGGGTCTCAACTAGGCCATTTAGGGCATCAACGACCACACATCGTTATGCACATATAGTTAAACATGAACATTTTGCACTAGAAATGAGTGACCTATACCTAGTGAATATAGTTACAAACCACAATGCCACGAATGTCTGATAGTGACCGGTGACTTCAACGCCAAACACCCTATGTGTAACCCTATAGTGGCCTAGTAGAAAAGTCGCACACCAAACACATCTGTTTGGATTTTCTACGATAACGTCCACTGAAATTGAGACTCATCAACACATTTCTCGTCGTCTATGAGATAAAACTGGCCCGTAGATATAACTATATAATATTATGAATCATTGGTTTAATCTTAAATAACGTACCTCAAATTCAATATTGTCCGCATAAGGCAAACATAATATAGGTAGGTATATAAGGTATATTATTATTATAGGTAGCGTAAGTGTGTAACAGAAATACCCAAACCAATTTGATGTGAGGTGTCAGTACCCAATACATTTTCTAGAATCCTATCTGCGAGAGATCGATGATCCAATAGTCTATAGTATCATGTCCCGAAAACAGAATTCATAAAATATTTATAGGGTAGTGAGTAATAATATGGGTAATTAATTATACAGTTTATCCAGTTTTCGTGGACACTCGGATACTCATGTAGATATCCGATAAATATCGCAATTACTCTATATTTCCATAAATCATAATTAAGGTTTAGTTTATTTCAACGATATTCTGTAGGATTAATTTTCTAGTAAAAATCATACATTTAATTTCATATACCTATTTGGCATAATATAATGATAATATTAATTAAATATTCGCAAGTTTCCTCACCACCTTAGTTCTTCATTAAATGATAATTAAGTAGGTATCCAATATTTGTTTCATATTTAATGTTTCATGAGGTTTTGTATAATAGCGCATTTTCTATTGTGGGATCCCTGACCCCGAGTGGTGAGTTAGCCACTTTAGGTGTAACGTATAAATGTGTAATCCACATAGAGAGAATACTATTCCATTAGTAAATTGATATATTTTTTTTTTATCATAACTATCTGAGGTCGAAAAAAAAAAAAAAAGAAACTGATCTATCTTATTCTACTTTTACAAGCCAGAAAATCATTAAAATAAAAACGATAGTTTTATCATATATGCCTAACAGAATTCACCCATTATCCCCTATTCCAATGTCGATCTAAAGACTTAAATAATATTATTAATTATTACTATCATCAACAACCAGTATAAACAGGATTTCCAGTGTCCGACTTGAATAAAAAATCGTTATTTTATTACAATACCTTTTTCAAATATCTAATTTCATCCTAATTGAACATCAAGTCTGTAAAAAAAATCTTGCTTATTTATATGTCAGATTTTTTGATTTCAGAATAAACTACTTATGAGCTGTGAGGAATTTTGTGTTGAATTTTCAAGTTTTTTACCTTAAATATTTCATTCGGAAACGTAATTTATAATGCATGTAAGTTACAATTGTTATAATTTATAACACACTTAAACGTATTTATTTACATGCATACATAATATTTAAAACAAAAAAATATGCATAGTATAAAATATATTTATCATATTATATTTTTTATCCTTGTATATACCATGGTTCAAAAGGAATCGTTATTGCTCTGTCTCCATTCAGCGAGAAACACCAGCTGTGGCCATGTCGTTTAAACTTTAAAAGTTGTGAGTCACGGGTCGGTAATAAACTACATGAAATATGTGTGTCAGCGGTGTATGATTACGAAAAGGAAAAAAACACTTCCGTCTTCATACACGACCCACTCAGGTGTGTATACGTGCATTTTTTTAATAATAACATAAAACAGGATACATTTCTTTAAAACCACACAACAATAAATCGAACATATATTTTAGATATTATGTTGAGAAAAATTTATAATGTAGTTATATATTGAAAACTTAAAAAAATATATATAAGTAAATTATAATTATCGTTTTACAAGCTCTGTTGCTATAAAGAAACACTTTATTTTTCTTTATTGTATACTTGTGTGAATGACTGTATTGGATACTAATGAATTATAAAAATGATTTTAACAAAGATATTACACAATAGTCGTAGTGAAAAGTGTGTGGTTAGTGTACCGCCCACTCCGCTATTTCTGTAAACACCCGTCTACCAATATCGCAGTTACAAATTCTATTTTTAGCTTTAGATTAACTATGGTACCTTATGCGAATAAATCAAAAAACACCTAATATCAATTTTTACCACGTACAATCATAGATAACAAAAATTATCATCCATTACAATGTTGTTCACTACTCCCATTTTATAAACTTCATCATATTGTTATAAATTATTAGAAAATCAATTCAATATTTATTATTAATTAGTAATTCTTCGTGATATAAAATTAAGAACATTTTTTTTTTATAATTAGGATTATAATATATTTTTAACAATCACAGAATGCATCCAGTACGTAAACGAACTCAGCAGCCTCAACCTCCCTAACGACCTAGAGGTGTACTAGACGTGAAAAACCATCACACAAGTATTAAAATTGTTATACAAAACTAAATTATATAACTTAATTTAATGCAAAAAAAAAAAATTAACTAATATAGCTATAATTGTTGCCGATATTAGTTAAGACCAATAATAATAAAAAAAATTACCTATCAAAAATGCATTGACTTTATTTAAACAAAATATTTAATGAGCCCCACTAAACGAGCTCGTGTGGGAAACCACGACTTATACGACAGCTAAATAATAGTTATCGAGTAATCGGGCAGTGTCATATTAATAATAATATTTATATTAAATCATCACATGCTGCTCGAAAACAAAGTAATATAATATAGGTAGGTTACCTACATAGAAAATATTACCATACCGGTAAAGTATTATATATTCACATGGCCAAAAATTGTAATAATACATTTTATTGAGATTTGGTACGCAACAAAAACATTGTTAATTGTTGGTTACTCCCGAAAATTGCACCGAATTTTGTACTCACACATGACTTAGAGAAAATAAGTGATATTGTTACGATATATACTGTTGGAATTCCATATGGGTCTCGTATCTCGTATTATAAAATATTATAACCACCACGATCTTATATGCATACGATACGAAAATTCTTATAATGATTAAGTGTAACCCAAGTGCATATACATAAAACGCCACTGCAGCTACCTATTTAAGGTATATTACAGTGGTTTTCAACCTGTGCGGCGCGGCTCCCAGGGGCGTCGTCGGTTATTATCAAATGAGCCGCGTTGGAAAACTAAAAAAAAATTGTAACAATTTATAGTTTTTGTCATCTACTTTTCGCTGCCGAGTAAGTCTGCACGCCCTTTACATGTTGTACGCACTTGCTGGGTATGTGAGAGATAGATCGGCCGATCGACAGATTTCGTCATTGAATAAAGTTGGATTGAATAATGTAAATTAATTGTTTGTTTTAAATTTGCGTATTGGAGCCGTATATTTGATTTCAAAATCAAAAGTAGCCGTGGACCCAAAAAGGTTGAAAACCACATGGTATATTATATTATATTATACTATTATGTATGATAAGGGTTGGCCAGATGGCATAGGAGGGGGGCACCTTTTGAGGGTCCCCAAACAATTATTTACTCGACAAATTTATACTTATGTTCGAATTATTGTTAGTAGGTAGGCACCTAAATACACACAATAATAATACATCGAAGAAACGAATAAATGAATCTTTTATCATTGACGATCATTTTGGTCGTCTGAAAACTCATACTATTTATTAGTGCAATTTATATGCACACACATATTATATAAGATAATAATATAATATAAACAGTGGCCGGTTAGGTACCAAGATTTATACATGAAATATGCAACAAAACGAAGTACAGCTATAAGCAGTTACGATAGGTCATAACATTATAGAATATATTATTATTATTATGGTTAAACGAAGTAAAATATGTGCCAGCTATATAGGGTATATTAGACCAGAAGCCAAAAATGCAAAAGCATTATGTTTATAGTTTCAGCCAAAAAATACACTTAGGCTATAGATCGAAAACAATCATCTTATTAAAAATTTAAATTAAAAATGTATGCAATTTAGGATTAAAATATAACACTATATAGGTATGTAGTTAATTGAATCGTTTTAACATTTTTATAAGAAACAATTTTTACTAACATTAAGAAAAACTAATTTTTTTAAAAAATAAGTAATAACAAATTATATTGGTTCTACAATATTGATATAATTAAATATTATGATAAATCGATTAGTCTTAGTACTTATTAGCACTTCTTATAATTCCAAAGTCTGAGTTATAATGTAAAATGTTCTACAAGTTATAATAATATTGAATTACTTGAATTAAACTATTTTTTGAAAATAAAATAAAAAATTTAAAATCTCAAGATTGAAATTTTTTCCATACTCACACAATAACATACAATTTACTATCATAATAAATCCAAAATATATTAATTATGTTGCAACATATTATTTTAGTACGTATCTATCGAATACGTATCGATTTTAAAATTTGTATAAAATAATAAATATATTACTGTATATAGGAGCAGTTATGTAACATTTAAATGTTACCAATTCTGGTACCTATAGCCTACGCCCTCAATAATATTAAACGACTCCGTAGGTACTAGGAAAAAAATTTCAAAGAACAAAATACAAGGTAAAATGAACATGTATGTAAATAAGTGAAAAGGGGAAACAAATATAAAGTAAGAATAATACCAACAGGCTACAGCTGTTAACAGTTTATAGTTAATAAAATTGTAATGCGAATGTCGGAATGCTGCAAGAAGGCCGTACTATACCTGGACCCGAAATTAACTATAACAGCTGAAAAATTCTTGCGATTCCAATTTACGACATCATTACAAATTTTATGGTAAATTAATAGTACCTATAGTAATGCATTTGTACCAAATTAACGATTAAAATCATACTCAATATGTGTTTGGTTCAGCATTCATATTTAAGTTCCCTGCACCAAGCTAACACTAATCCACAGAGAAAACATCGAATGAAGAAAAATCCTTGGAATATTTCAATAAATTTATGTTTTACAAAATAATTTAAATAATTATAATATGTATTTAAAGCACAATTTAATAATCGTTTGTTTAAGACACTTTTTTGATCGAACAATGGTTTACTAGTAACTGATTGCGTAATAAAGAATAAATAAATATGACTAAAGAGTGGAACGTAAATTAGAACCATACTGTATTTTGTTTTACAATTTCTATACTACACCTAAACAGTAAATTGAATACATAATGCCATCTAGTGGACTGAAACTTTGTGCGTGATAATAAAAAAAAATCATTTCACACACTGCAATGTGTACATGGTAATCGTTGGACGCTTTAATGTCCAATTGAAATTTGTTCCTGTCTCTTTAAAAATGGACTCAACTTCTTATAATACATTTTCTGGCCTGAGGTGTTAAAATTCAAAATTTTATAAATTCTTAAATACAAATTAGTATACACATTTTCAAGATTTTCGAGATCCTGATATAACACATTATATCATGAACATTTTTTTTTAACTTTAAACGCTCATAAAAAAAAACAATTTTGATATTTTTTAATTTGGGTAGGAACAATATAATATAAAATATAAATGATTATTTTATCATGCATAAATCGAAAAAAAATACTAATAAAAATTAGACAAATTCAACTGTCTATAAATATCAAAGAACAAGGAAAAATATATTTAATATTAAATAGAAAATGCTATTATAAAATGTAATATTTGCTAAAAAATGTAAGCCCGGCAGTTTTAAAATTTTGAATAGGTAATACAAATAATATTTGGTTATGTCAATAACTTACTGACATTGAAAAAAATGCCGGTATACCTATCTCTATTTTTTCACCAACCTTTTAAAAAGTATTGTGAATTTTATTTTTGATCTCCTTAAAGTACCAACTAGATCTAATTTTCTACCAGACACCACCCTTCTAATATTTATGATCGTAGCTTTTTTTCAACCATAATAAGCAGTGTCATTAGACACAATAAAAACACATAATTGCAAAACCAAAGCATTCGTTGCTGTGCTCAGAATCTAACAATTTTAACAGCGTTGAATTCTTGTTCCTTGGGCGGATTTCATTAAACTCGTCCAAGTTTGAGAACGACTCTTGAAAATTAAAATTCTGAACGGAGATGGGAATATATATATATTGATTTTAGAAAGTTTTTCTGTTTTGTATGTACATTATACACTATTAACGCTAGAGTGTTGCTCCGGAAGTTTTGTGTAGTAGCAACTTTTGAAATCAGTAGTTTAATCTTATAGCTGATACTTTGAACAGGCTTATTTTGGTTGCTCTAAAAAGAAAGACTAACGGAATATTAAAAGAAAAAGTTCCTATAGGCATTAGAAATATAAGTACAAAATATCTTATAATAACATGGGCTTAAATAAAAAGAAAACTATTTTACAGGGGAATTGCGTTAAAATAATAAATAACTGAAATATTAAAATCGTATATATTGTTTAACCAAAATCTTACAAATGGTGCTTGAAGTATTAAATTTAGTCAATAAGTATAGAAAAAATAACGCATAATGATAATATTGTGTGATATTATATATTTATTATTTGTGTATTATATGAATCCAAATAATGACGCGTTTGCAAACTTTAAGATTTCGAGTGGAAGCGAATACACTGTAGGTTTTCTAATGATGTGTATTTATCTTTTAATTAATTTGAACATTTTGAACATTACATTTCCATAACGGTTAACAAACTTTTTAATTTTCAAATTCTGTATTAAAGATATTTCACCTTTTAATACGAAGTGAGCATAATCAACATCTCCTATTCCTTTTCCTATTATAAATAATATAATATTATAGGTAGGTATCTATACTGTCGATTTTATTATTAGTTTAAATTATCGTATCATATATATTTAAAAATTAAGTATACTTTATTTACCGAGAACATATTATTCATTATCTTTAAATGTTTTAATAAATGAAATTGTGCTGCACTTATTTAATTCCATCAAACTCAGGTGTTTAAAATACGAAGAATTTTTAATTGCTATTGCATTTTCATTCCACTGAAGTTGCAAATTATCTTTGATAATGTCCGTGAAATCATTTTTCGATATGCTAATCAATTCCACCGTACCTATTTATGTTTATGAATACATTTCAAATAATTATAATTTGATACTTATGAATATTATACTTGTATTATAACATAATTATTATAATGGTAAACCATATTGTAAAATGTATTCAAATGTACAATAATACTTAATATGGATCGGTTGTATGGGACCCTCAAACGGACGCTGATGAATTTATATACTAGAACGTATCCAACGAAAATTTTATATTTTGTAAAGTTTACATTAATTAACCCCTGCAGCCTATCTTACGATTTCACAGTCCCGTTCTCCTAAAGCTCGATCCTTAGTATTGATCGTCGATATGCTCTCAACATTTCATTCCTCCAAAAACCCATCTCTGGTACCATTGATCCGCCCTCCCTTTTTTCTCATAAATTTAAAAATACCAATCAGAAACACTCGAAAAATATCCAAAATTTCCATACATCTCAATTCCACTAATTATTTAAGGAAGTAGCCGTACATGAAACTTGCCAATGCAGACCTCGAGGTATAAGATCTTATTTAATTTGGTTTAATTCTGACAGCCTTCAATATTTAATGATACGTTATTTAATATCTTACTATATTATGTTTTTTTTATAATTTTTTATATGGTTACTGGAATACGAACCACTGTAGATACGTTATTATTTATTAACTATTAGGTGCAAACTTGTATCTCTCTAATAAATAAATAAGGGAAAATTGGTAAATTCAATTTTACCGACCAAATATTAAATAAGTTGCATGAATTGAAATATTATAAGAAAGATTAAATTCGAAATAAACTATGAATTTCCATTGTTATGTTTTATGTATATTATCTTATGTTATTTCATAATACAGTATCTATAATGTTTATTATATACATAGTAGGTAAATATAATAATATTTCGCATGATCAATTAATCTTATAAGGATATATAATTTGTTTTAAAAAAAATATTATTTATGCTCTATTCAACAATAATTACAAAACAAATTTTAGGGTTACATATTTTGTAATCCAACAAACCTCGCACTTTATTGTCATACTATTATATGCAAACTAAATAAATTATGTCTTAAATATGTTTATACCAATATTGAGACTTAATTGGTGCAACATATTTCTATTGAGAATTTTTTATGTACATAGTTACAAAGTTACAAATTTACAACATAGAGGCATTTTTAGAACCAATAAAATTTTTTAGTATCCCCATAAAAAAAATGTTTACTTAATGATTGTACATAGTTGGTTCTAAGTGTGTTAAACATAACAGCACTTTCGCCAAAAGATTGTTTTTCCTTCAATTTGCAACGTTCAGTGTTCTCCATTAAGTTTAGTAACAGAATTTCATACATCTTCAGTACCTAATTAACATATGTCCTTTGACAATCAAATACATATTTGTCGATAAATTAACCCTATTTCAGTATTCATCTACCAGGGCCACGTTGCCCTTCTGATTAGAGCCATTTTAATTTCCTAAAAATAAATTATTATTGTATACCTAAAATATTACTATACATTTTAAGATTAATCCAAAGTTTCATATCGATGTGTATTATGGCATTGGTCTGGATAATGTGGAACCACTAACCAGTAATTTCTTTAAAATCGCTGCGGGGCGGTGGTATATGTGTACGGTTTTAGAACGTTGCCGCTGTAGTGACGAGTGCAGCACGTCATAACTACAACAAATTCGTAATATTTTTACCAAAAACACGATTTTGTACTTTCAAGTTTCAATATTACCCAGGCTTCATTGGTTTTATAAACAAGTTATTTGTAACTATTGACTTGGAGAATTTTTTTGTCATTTGTATTATTGAAACTTCTCACCTACTCCCCTCAATCTCATTCTGCTTACCCCATAAGAAACCACTCACTTTTTACATTTAATTGCACCCCTACGCACGGTCGCCACCCTATAAATAGAATGCTCCACCAGCCTAATAACTTATTTTAGCTGTTCAGCCTTCTATTACTACTACTTTAGTTAAACATTATAATATTATTTGTACCTGTTTTGGCGATCCCATAATTGTATTTCCTCTTAAGGTGGGTTTCCACTACATACGTGTACGTGCATATATTGACCGGATACGTTCGCTATGAACGGTCTCACAAACGTTTCCCATCGGTTAATATGGGTTAGCTCGGTTAGAATTAGTAACATATTAGTTACCTCATATATTCTTATGATTTCAATATTGTTATCAATGTAGAGCCGTGTAGTACCCTTGAAAAGTTGAACTGGGTCCAACTCCATGGTATCATGCAGGTCAAGCCTGTGCGGTAAGAACGTAAAACACTCTGGTGTACCAAAAGGTTACCATGTTTACCAACCAATCACAAAAAAGTATTTTTATGAACGTACATGAACACGTATGTAGTGGAAACCTACCTTTATACACTGTAGTTTCACTAATATTCCAATACCATTTGTTACGAAAAGTATACATCATCGAATTCCGTGTGTCGTCAAAAAATAAGTAAATAATAAGGTACAGTTACTAACCTTTTTTGTAAAATCGTCATGATGAGATAAACTCGTAAGACTCATATTAAATACCTACCTACTTCTTTTAAAAAATAATTCATTTAAATATAAACGTAAATAAAATACAATTTTGATACAACAAGCAACTGTGACTAGGTAACTATGCAACGCTACAATGTAAACATTCTATTTTATTAAATTTGTCAAAATTATTGGGTGATAATAATAATTTTAAAAAAAAAACCTATAGATGTCGAGTGTGTGATGAAAGTTGAAACGCTTATATTTATATTTTATTATCACCAATTAAAAGGCTGTATGTCAAAATGTACGTCCAGCAGTTACAATTTTGTGTTGTTGGCTTAAATATCTACTTAAATATTAGAGTGAATTGCGGGCATAACCTATTATCAAACTTAAATGTATAAGAAGATTATTTTTGTTTTTCGTAAGTTATTTACGATGTTTTAATTTTTAAGTGAGTTATGGCTTTATGAGTACCTAATACCTATGTACGATATTAATATTTGAAAATCAGAAAATACTCAGGTAAATTATCTTAAAAATATAAATTATTGTAAACGACCAACGAAAGTATGTTCTTTGTTGTCTGACAGATAATGTTCTCACATTTAAATTTGATAATAGGTAAATTCACTTTAATATTTTTTTTTTAAGATCCTACTTATTTTAATGGGTTAAGAACACTGAACAGCACATAATCATAATATAAGTACTATATTATATACTAATAAAGTGACACAAGTAGACAGTATAGTCACTCGCTACGACGCTAAGCTTACTAGGTCCGATCGCCAAACTCGAAGTCTCACAGATAAAACTATAAAAGTTATTAATATTATAATGAACATCGAACGATAATATTATAATATTATAATATATAATATAATATTATTACCTAGGTATCGTATAATTTATTAATTATAATCATTATAATTACATGTATGTAAGACGTATAATACCGAAAAAGGTTTAAAAATTAAAAATCATGAACACATAATAAGCAAAAGCTATAATTTTTTGCTGGTTTAAAAAATTTGCCGCTTGGGGTATTTGCCCATTTCGCCCTCCCCTAAATTCACCACTGGACGCAGGTAATGTTCTTAGCATAAATAATTCGGTAGGTAATAGCCGTATTCACTTTAATATTAATAGTAACAACAGGGGGTTGGTTCTGCTCGACATAAATTTGCTATGTTGTGCATGGGTCAGAGAGAGAAACCAAACGGTACACTGACATCCTCCTAATATTCATACTCAAGGTTTGAATATGTAATACAAATTACAAGATTCCTCGTATTAAGTTTGTTTTAATTGAATTGAAAAAAAATTTAACGTGATCACATACATTTTTCTATGAGTGATTGAATTTAAAGAAATATATTGTAATATAATATATCGTCCACTCATCCCAAAGATGGTTTTTGGTTCTTTCACCGTCAATGTACAATATTGATTCCACATATTATTTCACATTATTTTTAATTTAATATTGCGAGACACTAAAACTAAACAAACGAACGATGCGTTTACTAACTTACTCTCGATAATAATATGGCAGTGAAGTCTTATACTTTAATTGGTCTGATTGTAAATATTATACTATTCTAGATTTCCCGAAAAATTATTTTTTCTATCTTCATAAAATTTTACTCACTGTATTATTATATTATTTTACTTTTTCCATTATTAACGGAGACCGGTTTTCGTGTCGGAAAAACGAGTATTGTAGTAATTGGGTGTCAGTGGATAGGAACTGAACCGTTGGATTGAACAAAATGTTATATTTTGATACTTAAAATGTTCCGATCAGGAAAACCATGATCTGCGATGTGTAGGTATATTTTGGACGATTGTGCATGGTTTTTGTTAAACTACATTTTCTAATCGATTTTCTATATTTCGTTAACAACAACGCCATCTATGATCCGATAATGTAAATTGCTAAAGGGTGGATAAAAGTGGAACAAATCGCGAGTTTTTGTTGTAATGTTAGTTTTATGGAAAGATGTCGTTGTCAGTATTAAAATAGCGACGAAATAATATTATTTATAGCAAAATAATGAAGGACATTTAGATACCTATTGTATGAGTATCTAAATGTAACTTACTAAATAAACTCTATCTGTAAACAATATTCACTGACACTCATAAATTGTGAATAATTAATATTTATTTTTTAATATAATTGTTGGTTACTCATTGTTGGTAAATCGTTGTGTGAAGCGAGAAACGTTTATACGTATAAGATAGGCAATTACGATGAGCTCAATGAGACCTATGACATCACGCAGATATTCTACATTTCTTGATATCTAAAAGTAATATTATTTTTTACATCGAATTTTCACCAAACAATTTCATACAGCCATAGATACAATAATTTTACAATTAAAAAAAATGTAATGAAAATTGTTTTGGTGTTATGTCCTCTTTAATGTTAAAAAATTTAAAAAAATATATATTAAATATATACAAATTTTGTTTAATTATTTTGAATACCTACTTTTAAAAGAAAGTATTATTTTAATATGTATTTTAAATACAAATTACACCAAGTATTTAATTACGTGTTCTAAATACATTTGAAAAGTATTCTTAAAAAGGCTTTAATCGGCCGTCTTCGTATAGAGTAGGTCAAGTGTAAGTCGGAGATATTTTAACATGCACTTGAATTATGAAAAAAAAATGTTCGTTGCGAATACGCGTCTATCATCAGTGGCGTAATTACGGTGGGGGGATTTGGGTGTCGTATTCCCCCCTGACTTTTTTTTTGAACCTAGCAAACCATATTTAAATTTTAAGTAATTATTCAACCATAAACATTAAAGTTTATAATAGGTATTAGGTACTTACTATAATCTAATAGATTGTGTTAAATCCGTTTAAAATTTAAAACCGTAAATTAACAAACACAATTCGACCATAAGTGATTATAATAGGTATCGTCTTTATTTTTAATTTTTGTTTTTCAAGTGAAATTAGTTTTTACAGAAAAAAAACTGTCACGGATTGATATATCTCGTACCATGAGCAATCAATCACGAGGTTGTGGGTTCTATTCCGGTCGTGAAAACTAGCTTTTCTGAATTTTTTCAGATATATTTATTTATTTGTTATTTTTATTTTGTACAAAACAAACAATAGAAACGTGTGTGTCGTGAAAGCCGACCTTGATGGTTTTTTTGCACCCTCTGTAAAGAAGTTTCACTTCATCTACACCAGTGGCGTAATTTGGTCAGTCATGTTTGTGGGGTTAATTGAAACATTTACATTGGTATTCCTTAATTCAATATATTTGTGAAACAGTGATTAATGTTTATTATGAAATAATATATTTATTTTAGTTATGTATGCTAGCATAGGGGAGTCGAGTTTTTATCCAATATTTCTATAAAATATACTATAGTTTACCATACGATACCTAACCGATTTCACGTTGCAGTACCTATAAGTTATACCCTGAGCAACCGATGAACAATAAAATAAATTACGTCACCACCGCAACCAAAAGAAAAACGGACCAGCTAATTCTGGATGCAATTTTTTTTCGTAAGGTTGCCCCTAGCAACCAGATGCATAATATAATAATTATTACGTTACTATAGCGACCTCATTGATACATTTTCTTTGATCAAAGTTTACTATAAAAGTAATTAAAATTATATCTATGATTCAATGTTTTTCCGTGTAGCACACTTTTTTATAACACGAGTTTATCTTGGAAATACATGTAACTCAAACATTTAGTAAAAAAAATCTGAACAACATCTTAACTACATTAAAATAATATTGACAAGAAGGCTACTATAGGTAGGTACGAGTTAGCTACCTAATATTTGTTTATGATTAGTCAAGCACTTTCTTTAACGAGTGGCTCGAATAAATCAACCAGAACAAATATAAAAGTGTCAAACATTTAACGCCAGTCGTAAAACAATTCTAGAATTCATCATACACACAAATAAAATTTATGATTACAATTTAATGCCCATACATCAATTTGGAAAAAAAACATTAAAAGTAATTTTACAATTATTATGTCTTATATGACCTTTGATAACAAATATATTCTTCAAGGCCTCATACTAAATCAAACAAGATTATATTTTTAAAAAAGGTGGTCAGGTGGGTGCCGCTTTACTATACAGTAGTTATCAAGAATATCTTCATAATGGATGTGTTATATTTGAATTCAATGATAAATCATTGTATACGAAAAATTATTCTGAGCGGAGACGTTGTGCCAGCCTTGCATACTCATATAAATAATCAAATTTAATAGATAAAAATATTAATAAATATCTTAAATATCTCATGGCTATAAATAGCTTAACTTTCCGGTGAACTTTTTCTTTTTAATAAAGGTGGTAAAACTTATTAGGAACCTTCTATTAAAATTTCTCATGTCTGCTATGAAAAGAAAAACTTTAATGAATTTCTAACTTAAAAAAAATTTACAAAATTTGAAATATTTTACTGTGGATATAAATGGCTCGTAAAGAGTCAAAATTGTTTGAAAGTTGTATCATGTATGGAAAATGCTAATATAAATATTTGATAAACATTTCAAGACTCTACGATTATTCGTGTTGGAATTATAATAAAATCTCAAAAATCGATTAATGGGAATTCGATCATTACCGCTGTTTATCGTAAAATGTATAAGTTTAAATGGTCATGAAAAATTAATCTTCCTTTTAAGTATACCTATTTTTATAGGTAGAAAAACGTATGTAATCATCTATTAAAATTTTTAAACTTAACTAGAAAAAGAAAAACTTTTATGATTTCTATAACTGAAAAATAATTTATATTTTAAACATTTCACTTGGCTATAAACAGTTCAAAAAAAGTCAAAATTGTTCGAACATTTTACCATATATGAAAAATTGTGATTTTAACATTCGGTGAATTACAAGCAAATATGAAAAATTGATAGATGTTAATTTACCAATGAAAATCCAATATCGTAAAAATGTTAAATTCAAACGCTCATAAAAAATTAATAATACTTTCCAGTAAACTTTTCTTTTGTTGAAAGTAGAAAAATTTGTAGGGAATCTTTTATCAAAATTTCTAATGCTAGCTATGAACGGAAAAACTTTTATGAATTTCGAACTGAAAAATAGTCTGATCAGCATTACATTTTCAAGCTTTTTTACCAAGTTAAAAAGTTTTTATCAAGAATAATCTTAAAAATAATTACAAATTTCTTGTTAGGTGGCACTGCTAGGAGCCTTCATACTCTACAATTAATGTTCCTAGGTCAAATGTTATTTTATATCACCACACCTATTTATTATACCTTGTCGTATAGATTGTAAATATATATTAATAAATTTAAAAAAAATATTTACAAAATTTTAATTTTTCAAGGCTATAACTAGGTAAAAAAGAATCAAAATATTTTTAAAATATTACCGATTGTGGAACATACTTATATAAATATTTGGTGAAAATTTCAAGAGCCTACGGTTATTAATTTTTGAGTTACACCAAAAAAATAAATCAATTTTTTCAAAAATTGGTTATTTGTAGAATTTACCATTATTTTTGTTTTTCTTGACGCTTTCTTAAACTGCAAGGAATTTTCGATTTTGTCTTCCCAAAAGTACCAAATAGATTCTCTTTTCTATCAGAAAAGATGCTGATTTCGAAAATTGGAGCATTTTTACTAACCAAAATGTTAATATACCTATTATGCATTAATTAACAAAATGTCAAATTATTGTTTCATAAAAATATACAATTGAAAGTTATATAATCGCACTATAAGATGCACTTGGTGATAATTTAAAAAAAATAACCAATTCATTTTTAAATGAGCCAAGTTAATATTTTTCTCCATATTAACTTTGAACTTGGTTATTTAAATATAATGTTTGTAACTTAAAGTTCTGAATCTTGGCTATATTTAACTAACTCGAATGGCAGTTGCTTCAAAAAAATATCCCTGATGATCTATATGTCTATAAAACGGAGATAACTGTATATAATATAGACAAATGTTTATATTTCAATAATACATATTATTATGAAACAAATAATAATACTAATGATAACTAAACAGAGCAAATACTCTAAAATTGTGAAACTGTATAATAATGATGTATATTATTGAATGTCAAATGTCTACAAAACTCAAAATAATAAAGATAATAAAAAAAACCATTAAAATAAACTATTCAAATACCTACACGTTTTCGCAGGAAATGTGCATACACGAATAAAACATTGTCTCTATTATTATTATGGTGGGCAATACAAAACAAAAACAAAAAAAAAATAGTTTTATTGACAACAATAAAGTACAAGTGCCTTAGTTTTGGGGGGGTCGAAATAAATGTTAGTACAATTTTTATGCTTAATTGATATTTAAAACCTTTTTTTTTTTTTTAGCTGACAAATTAAAACCAAGTTACAAGTTACAATACAATATAAATAAAATCTATTATTATTTAAAATTGTCAACTGATGGTCTATAATATTAATTTTCTGTTTTTTTGAGCCATTACATCCAACACTTCTGTCAGTACATTATGAAGTGTCAGATAGACACTTCCCAATGTACTGTACTGACAAAAGAGCAAGTCCCGTTAAACGCTAATTTCCAGTTTTGTTACGAAGCAATGTTCTTAAGCGTTTTAGTGTTGAAAATGAGCGTTCAACTGCTGTTGTAGAAACTGGTAGTGTTGCCAAGATTTTCAATAAAAAAATGTATGTTTGGGTAAGACTTTGCATCATGCATCCAAAAAATCCATCATTTCAGTGGGTTTTTTTTCTACATTTACCTATTTTTCACACCATTATAAAAATTCAAAACAAAACACTTTTTCAGATATACGATCTTCGTAAAATATATTTAAATTTACCAATTTACAGAATTTTACGTAAATTTACTGATTTTTTTACCAGTAAATTCCACATCTCTACCCATAGATAATAATATTCGACCGTTCTATAGTGGTTTATTTTTGTACCACACCACAATAACATTTTTTTGAATAACACGTATTTTATTTTAATTTAAATCATAGGCACCGGTCCAATGTGCGACCTACACATACATTTTCGGTTCAGTGTGGGACCTACATATAGGTCGTATATGACCTATATTATTGACCGGTATATTGACCTATACTGTATACTATATTTTTTTATAGTTATTACAGTTATTAATTAATTTATTATTTTATCCTTTAAATTTATCCATATTAATAGTTGTTATAGTTATTAATTCATTTATAATTAATTATCCTTCTTGTCTGATAAGAATTTATCGTAATTTATGTATAATTTGTCATAAAAGCATCCTTAATGTCTGATAAAAATTCATCAAATATAGTTTGCATATTTGGGTGAAGGGATCTCCACCACTCCTCTTTAAGTTGTCTAGGTAATAATGGAGATGCGCCGTTTACTCTTATTTAATATCGCTTTTTCACTATTTTCCACAAACATTCTATGGTTTAAGTATTGGCATTTGTATCAGGATCAATAAACCATTTTTGACGAATCACAGTACTGTGTATGTACCCTTCATTGTTTAATGACGAATAAGCTCTCCATTCATCACTATGGATTATACTTCCTAGTTCTACATCAATTTTAATTATAGGAAGTTGCTTTGTTAAGTTTTTCTACGATTAATAAACGTCGTTCCAAAATATCATTTTTTTTTTTTGCTACAAAGTCCAAAAACCCACGGGCCAGATACACGCGTTCCATAATTTTTGCACCCACTGTATTATTACTATTATTAACAGTTTATAATTATCACGTTTGTATCTCTATTCTCTACACAAAAATAAATATATTTAGGAAATATAGGAAAATACACACATTGGCCGTAGGTCACACACTAGCCCGGCAAAGAATAGGTCAATTATCAGTTGTAGGTCGCACATTGGACCGGTGCCAAATCATATAAGGATAATGATTTTATGTGCCGGCGCACAAACATTTCGGATAGGGTCCAGACCCCATGGACCCCCCCCCCCCTGGATAAATGCCTGGTGCCAGTCTCGCTCATGATTGGGCCTCTGGTCAGTTAATTCGCAATGAGCCACAATAAGGCAGTAACTGAAAAAAAAATTCCGGGGGGGGGGGGGGTCTGGATTCCTGCCATCCCCACCATTCAACTCCTTGGGCCCCAATGTCACTATGGCTATTCATTTGTGAGTTACATAAAAAAATAACACACATAACAATTGTAAAGTAAATACATAGCTCCACTCAGAATCTAAACCAAGAACCAATGTATATTGTATTATTATAATATGTGAAATATGCCAACGTGTTGGTAAAAAAAATTTAATTAAAATCGAATAACCGTCTCGACGCGTGGTGATGAGTCGACGGTAATGTTCATAAGTCGTTATTATAATAATGTAATATTGTCACGGACCCGTATATAATTGCGTTAGTAATGCGTTAAACAGCGATAATATGACATTATTAACGACCGCGGTGGTTACAGTGGATAGCAATATTTTATAGTATACGTACATTTTTTACAAGCTTAGACATATATATATATACGACAATACGAGAACAGTGGAAGGTATACCGAAACCGTGTGTGTCTCCGATCGGTCTACAACCGAATCCGTTATAACTCAAATTACACCTTACACACAATACATAACCCACACGTTGGGTCAACACCTGTTGCAGTGTCGTGCATCGATGACAAAACCGTAAGCGGACGATCGTCGTTATAAACACAAAACCAAAATCGTATCGCGTTTCATTATTTATATAAATCACGCGATACCTAACAATATTAAGAAATGCAACGAGAAGACGATAAGAATTGCAATGTGGCAGCCACTGTTGGAGACGACGATCTGCAGACGACTGACGTGGACCACAAACTGCAACCGTACGACGAAGAGGTAGACAAACTGATCGAGTGGCTGCGGGACATGCCTCATTTGCCGAACATCACCGGTGAGCACGACGACCATAAGCGGAAATTACTGGGGAGACTGAGATTATAATGATTATTACACGTACATATAGGTACTATAGAGCCACTCACAATAAAATTATTAATTCCAAGAAGACAACTTAAAAGTTACACCTTTTTAAAAACTAAACAATTTAATGATAAAAAAAGTACAAAATCAGTTAGGTATCTACTAATCCTATTACTACTTTTACTACTATTTACTTGGACATTTTAAAAGTATTTTAAATAAAAATTATTAAGTCGTTATAGATTAATATTAAATTAAAAGAAAATATTTAATATATTCTGCTTAAATATTCGTTAATAATAGTAATAAAATTAATTTAAAATGCAAACTATATTATTATGAATTTCGTCAAAACTGAGACGGCACGACATGTATGCCTACGCTAATAAGAAACTGTTGAACATTAATATTAAATTGATGATCGTTCCTAGTTATTGAAAATGCATTTTACAATAAATATAACAATATTATTAGATATTTAGAACTTTTATAATAATTGTAAAACACAGAGGACTATGATCTTTATCTAAAACATTCTAAAAACAGCAAATGTAAGTATAAAAAATTAGTACCTATGACATTACAAAATGCGTTAAAAAATCGGTTTTCGAAAAAATGGATTTTGATTTTCGGTGTAACCCTAAAACAAATGACATACGCATGACAACTTCACTGGTTGTTTATATTTACATTTTCTATACACGATAAAATATTCAAAAAATTTTGATTTGCCTTGAACTGTTTAAGGACATTTTTGATATTTAATATATTGTATAACATGTTAAATAAATAAATAATAAATAATTTAAAATATAGGTACCTATCTCAATAAAAACCAATTATATTATGTCCATCAATATTGTTTGTTGTCCTTTTAGTTTGTCAGCTATTCGACCTATTTAGAGTCGGACAGTAGTACCACACCCGCTAAAAATGTAAAAGTCATCAACATTGTAACTCGCTTAATCAATATAAGTAATGTTTAATTTCTGGTGCCAAACAAATATTATTTTATAACATGCATATAAATATATAATATGTTAAAGTATTGAGTAGGAATGACCTTTTTATTGTTGGTCACGAGAAACGCTTATAAGAAACATCATCAAAAATCTATCAAATTTATTTAGAAAAATACATCATACATATTTATTGTAATTAAATGAATTTTCAATTATTTTACTTGCAGAACTAATATTATTTAATCTTATTTTGTACAACAATATTATTTTTATTAGGTAGATATATAAGTATAGAAATTATTGACGATTAAAAACATAACTATTAATATTTAAAATAAATATTATTTAGATATTAATAAAATAATATATCTTATTATTGACAACTGACAAATCAATATACAAAGGTACTATAAAAATATGTCTAAATATATTTTCAATGAATGTTTTATTATCCTATCAGTCATAACTCAAATAAATATTTCATGACATGGATTTTACAATTTTTTTAATTGGATTAAAAATTATACTACCTTTCGTATTTTATATTGATAAGGGAGAGATGGGTCAGGTATGTTGGTGTATTATATTGTCTAACCAGAGCACCGTGATATCATTATTTAATTATAATTTATTGAAAACCGTTGAAAATAATATATTAATACCGTGGGGATAAATCACGTTGGAATTATATTTCTGTTCCGAAATCAAACCAAAAATATAGGGATAACACAGAGCATAAATATTAGGATATTATACAGAAATAATGGTAACAAATTTTATCATACACATCTTATAATCAAGTTGTAATATCATATATTATATTATAAAAAATACCTTTTAAACATACACAGATATTTTTGAGAAAATGTAAAACTTCTACAATAATTAATATTGATATTGGTCTTTCCTTAGAGAAATTTGATTAAAATGTCTAAAACTCAATAATCTGTGAGAATATTTTGGAACTTTCGGAACATACAGTACCGATTAACTTAAAAAATAATAAAAAGTTCACAGCCACTGATGTCCTGTTTACCTAAATATAACGATATAATATTTTGTGTAGACATTTCGTTATGGCTGTACAAAATAAATACTTCTAAAAGAGACACATTTCACTTGATCGTTATTTTCCGAGACCTTATTAATATATATATTGTATTATTTATACTTTTCTTTTAATGCTTAAACTAACGCGTCGAGTAAATGAGTAATGACCAATGATAATTAATCAAGGCATCGAGTACGTGGTTATTAGCCGGCATTATTAATTATAGTTATTCCATTGTCTAATTTATAATATTGCAATGTAATCTACTGTTGCTTTTTCGATTTATAATTTAAAACCGTTTTATGATTATCACACAGACCGAGCGTGGTTGCGGAACTGTTTTATCGGACGAAAACTTCGGATAGAGAGGACCAAAGAATCATTGGACGGATATTTTTGCTGCAGGTCGCTTATCGACGAATTCTTCGGCGTCCGAGATCCACTCGGAGATGACGTCCAGACGGCGATGCGAAAAACGTTAGTATGCAATAATATTGTTATTGACATCGTAAACATTAATGATCTATTCGGAGCTAGTATTGCTATGATTACGTGGTGGGGGGGGGCGTTTTTTTCTTTACGAATCCGAAGAAAGTGGGGGGGAGCAATAGACGATTTTTTTATCATATTTGTATTTATGATTATTTTGTGCCACTCGTGTGCACTGCAATACAGGTGGTTTGGGTTTTCAAGCAATTTGACAGACGAGGGTTACCAAGTCATAGTGACGAAAAATCTCACCGACGAAGATGTTCCCGGCAGGTATTTAGATCAGTGGACGAAATACTTTTACATGTGCATCGACTGGAACTTGAAGCGAGAGACGGTAAACGGCGTGATCATTATTTATGACATGGCCACGACGAACAAAAACGAATTACTTACTCAAGTGACCCCAAATTTTCTCAGGAAATCTTTACAGTGTTCGGTGAGTATATTTTAAGGTATTCGTATACCTAGTATTTAAGCATATCAGGTGTGGCCGGTGCGAGGTTATCCTAGATACAAATATGTAGCTCGTTAAAAATAACGTATAAATAAGTGTGCAAATCATAAACAATCAAAAAAAATGTTATTTCAAAAAATTAAGAGACTTAATGGTTAGATAAAATTTTATGAAATAGATAGGTTTCACTGTATATTATAGTTGTCAGTCATGTTGTTTCAATAATTACATAAATACGTATCCACATCATTAATACAATATATTATTTTGTTTTCAGACATTTTTCCCGTACAAACTGATACAGGTCCACTTCATAAACGTACCGTCATACGCAGCCGTAGTGTTCAATATTTTAAGATCTCTGGTTCCCAAAAAAATCCAATCTCGTGTAAGTATATTTACAGTGAATTATTTTAGCTATTCGTGTTAATTTTACTGTCACAATAAAACAGTATACATAATATTATACAGACGCATAAATATTTACTTTTACTCCAGGTTGGCCATTATAAAAAATACCTACCTCTCAAACGAATAATTGTCTTAAACATTCTAGAACTCGGGAGCGTGTTTATTTAAAATGTTTTTATGAACACAATGCCATTAAGTGATAATAATATTATTCGCTATACAAACTCAAATGTACTTACATTTAATAAAATACATTGTCATTATACCTATTCAAGTATTTAATAGTTGGTGGACGATAATATTATACGAGTATAGTGATGTTAAATTTCAAAATTTCTTAAAAGAAAATAAGTCCAAAATCTCATATTTTGATAACAATATTAAAATGTAATTCTTAAGGCCTGAGGGGCCTCGCTACTGGCGTCAATTTAAGACCTTAAGTTTCTGAAGCCCCCTCCCCCCATTGAAATTCCCTATTAGCGCCTATGACGTACGAGGAAGTACCTGCATTTAATTTCACTCACACTTATAATAATTTACAAGTTACGAGTTATACATAGATTCCGGAATGCTGAGACGAATTTAGAAATTTCCTAGGTAATAACAAGGCCCCTTTAATGTAGTTCAATTGTCAAAAAAAATTAATTTTCCTAACATTGATTATTTTATAATATAATATGACTTATACCTATATAATTCTTAACAGATGTAATAGGTAATAACAAGGCCCCTTTAATGTAGTTCAATTGTCAAAAAAAATTAATTTCCCTAACATTGATTATATTATAATATAATATAGTCATATTATATATATTTTTTTTTTTTTAAGACGTTTATTTTATGGATTATTAGCCGTATAGGTAGTAAGTGCCTATAGTGATCATTAATAATTTTGCTAACTACATATTATATACCATGAAATCGTTTTTTCGTGTTAAATACAATCATGTGATACGCATAGGCGCAAATAGAGGGGGGCTTAGGGGGTATTAGCACCCCCAGTTTTAAGATTAGCACCCTCTAATAATTTATGCGTACCTATATGTGTCAAAACTTTTCCTTACAATATCAAAAAAACCAAAAACAGTTTATCTTCAGACATGAGGGTACAGAGTATAATGAATGAAAAAATGAACTCGACAATTGTCATTTTTTCGAATTAAAAAGACAATAGTATCGCGAGTATTTACTAATATAAACATTCCTGAGCCCATATCTAATTCGGACAAAAACCTAATTACGATATACGAATCACTTGTCAGTTGGTATTCACTTATGAGCTCCAAGTGTTCGACAGTCTGTGTAATTGTGTATGCCGTATGGTATTATACTATTATATAGTATAATATCCTATACAGGGTGTAATAAATAGAACTGACTTTTGAAATAACTTTTGTTCTAATCAATATTTAAATTGTTTTTTTATATACAATTTATAGTCACTTATTTATAGTTTCAAATATATTATGCAAAAAATTATTTTTATATATTAATTAGGTACTTATTTTTTAACATTAAAAATTTTAAATTTTAAATTTGATTTCAATTTTTTTAGATATATTCAAAATAGTCAATTTGTGAATCTGATTATAAAAACAATAATTTTGATAGTAAAAACATTTATCTAAGTCAAATAGCTTATTTTTAGAATTTTTGATATATCAATATTTTTTTGATTAAATGAATTTGGAACGTATACGTAAGTTATTATAATAACTTCTTTCAAAATATTTTTTTTGAAAATTGGCTGACATGAGTATATTAATTCTTAAATTATTTACTAATCAAATAATTTTAACAATTTTTGTCATACGTTTAAGTAGCGTAATTTTTTTTTCGTTCCTGTTTTTTTTTATACCTTGTATACTAATATTTATTTGTCATATTTTTTGAATAAAATATGAAAAAGTTGTTTTAAATTGTTGATAAATTAAAATTGACTTTTGTATTCATTTTAATAAAATGTACCTAATACACTATAAGTCTTCAATGTTAAATTGTCATAAAACATTTTTGCTCAAAAAATTCATAATTGCCTCATAGTTATAATTGAATTTAAATGCCAAAAAAATGCAGAGCTTAAGCACCCTCAGTTTTTTAATTGAAATTGCGCCTTTGGATTTTGATATTATTTCATTAATATTCAAGGGAATGCTTTCTAAAATATTATTGCCTACCTAAATTTAATTATTGCGCAACCGATAGTTATATCCAAGCTCGCAACTGTTTCTAAAAATTTCGGAGATACCTAAATACAGCTTGCAGACAAACATTTATATTTTTTAAACGTAATTACTATCATGCATTATTATAGGTATTATGCATAAAGAATTTGGTAAATATCACTTATCTACA
>NC_042496.1:31272890-31283844 GCF_005508785.2 Acyrthosiphon pisum
TTATAATAACTTCTTTCAAAATATTTTTTTTGAAAATTGGCTGACATGAGTATATTAATTCTTAAATTATTTACTAATCAAATAATTTTAACAATTTTTGTCATACGTTTAAGTAGCGTAATTTTTTTTTCGTTCCTGTTTTTTTTTATACCTTGTATACTAATATTTATTTGTCATATTTTTTGAATAAAATATGAAAAAGTTGTTTTAAATTGTTGATAAATTAAAATTGACTTTTGTATTCATTTTAATAAAATGTACCTAATAAACTATAAGTCTTCAATGTTAAATTGTCATAAAACATTTTTGCTCAAAAAATTCATAATTGCCTCATAGTTATAATTGAATTTAAATGCCAAAAAAATGCAGAGCTTAAGCACCCTCAGTTTTTTAATTGAAATTGCGCCTTTGGTGATACGACTATTGTAAAAAGAAAAACGTATTCATTCATGCCATTTGACATTCATTTACGATACATATTGTTACATCTGAAAACGATTTGTGTTTGATTTTAGATATTTATGCATAATAACCCATCGGATGTACTGCAACATATCAAAAAAGAATGCGTTCCGTCAGATTTAGGTGGTTGCGATAAATCCATTAAAGAACTGGGCGGTGAGTACCTATATTATATTTAATTTTATATTGCTTTTTAATATTATAAAACATTATTGGTAACGTGTAGTAGGAATCCACTTTAATTTAACTGATGCTGAAAGTGATCGACCTATTTTTTCGACAATTATTTATTTGGTTACTAAAAATCTTCAAATAACGAGTATAAGTTTATGGATGTATGGATATCCACTATTTTTTTTTTTTTATTGAAACTGCCTTTCAAATAATTGGAAATCGTGATTGACTTAATATCACATTTTTATTTAATAAAACGCCATAAACGCTTAACGTCTTAAGGATGAGCTCCAGTTTGTGGGTCAGTAAAATGTTCACAGTAATTAACAGCTTTATGATTAAATCGAAGTTGCTCGAAGTTGCGAGTAGGTACCTAAGCTTTTCATTCGTCACTGCGGACAGCGGTCGACAGTTATATTATGTACTTGTGCCATATTTATGGGTAAATAGTACACTTTTATAAACTCTAATCGTGTGATAGTTGTAGTTAGCGTTTGAAAGAATATCTTCAAAAAAAGTTGTAGATAACAACATTAAGTATGGTAGGTGGTAGCCTATGGTAGGTAGCTAGCTTAATAGGATGTCAGCGCATGATTTGTTTTCTCTCTCTGGTCCACGCGCAACATAGACAAAACGTATTTGTGCAGAATCGTTTTTTCTATGTTTTTAAGAGTTATCTTAGAGTAAAATTACCCATTACAAGAATGATAGAAAATAATATTTTTGATGGAATGACATATCAATTTCTCTAAATATTGTTTCACAACAAACATCATTTAAACATCATTTAAATTTACATTTCTTTGTTATTTTGAAAGTAGAATATAAAGTCAAATAATAATAAAATATAAAATCGATAGGTCATTCCCTCTAAAATATTATTATCTATTTTTTTTGTAATGGGTGATTTTACTCTATGATTACTTAAAAACATAGAAAAATCGAATCTGCACAAATGCGTTTTGTTTATATTGAGCGTAGGTCAGAGGGAGAAAACAAATAGTGCGCTGACATCCTCTTAAAACATCGGTACCGAATTGTTATGTAAATCTATTTATGTTGTTAACTTATAACCTCGTCCGATATTATCTTTAATCGATACGGTTTGAACGATTTATCCTCAGAACTCTGCAAGGAGAATATCATAGCGGAAAGAGAAATGTTCATGAATGGAATACTTTCGTTGAAAGCGGACATGGACAAAAAGCCGAAAGACACGAACAGCAACGAACAATCGGAGCTCTTCGGATATGACGGAAATTTCAAGCAATTGAATATCGATTGAAATATATATTTCCCAACAAATATTTTTTCGATTTATCATAATGCCGGTGGACGCTGATTAAATAATACATAAAAGAATACACTTAGTACTTACAATTCTTAAATTACAATAACAATAGTTAGTGTGTATTAAATATTAAGTACAAATATTAACACTTAAATAAACCAACTCGATTCACTGAAAACAGTACTGAAGTAAGAAGTCAAAGCATTATTTCGATTACTTATATACACTTCAAAAACCAATACACTTAGCATTTTGCTGAAGGTATCTTAAATTATTATACATGGATTTTAACTTAAAATTGACATTAAATATTTCTATAAAAAATTTGTAAATTACTAAATTAAATAGTAGTATAATAGCAGTTAGTGGAGAGAAAAATGCAATATAATTGTAAATTGGCAGATGAACATAAATATACATAGGTTAATGATTTAAAAGTATAGTGATGATCGTAATTACAGTTTTTTTTTATAAAAATACATAAATAAAAATGAGTAGTTTATGGTATTACCTGAACCTGACAGAAAAAGTGCATTTTTAAAGCCTTTTAATGGTATGTTTTCTTGTATGGTTTTTAAACTTGATACTGAAAAAACCTTCTATTTCAGATATCACATTTATGTGGCTTATCTCCTGTATGGATCATTTTATGCCTTTTTAAATTTCCTGCTTCAGAAAATCTTTTATTGCAGATATCACATTCAAAAGGCTTATCTCCTGTATGTGTCCTCTTATGTCTTCTTAAATGTGCTGCTTGAGAAAACCCTTGATTGCAGCTATCACATTTATAAGGCTTATCTCTTGTATGTGTCCTTTTATGGATTTTTAAATTTCCTGCTACAGTAAATTCTTTATTGCAGCTATCACATTTAAAAGGTTTTTCTCCTGTATGTATCATTTTATGCGTTTTTAAATCTCCTGCTTGAAAAAATCTTTTATTGCAGATATCACATTCAAAAGGCTTATCTCCTGTATGTATAATTTTATGCGTTTTTAAATTTCCTGATTGAGAAAATCTTTTATTACAGATATCACATTTAAAAGGCTTATCTCCTGTATGTGTCCTTTTATGAGTATTTAAATCTCCTGCTTGAAAAAACCTTTTATTACAGATATCACATTTATGTGCCTTATCTCTTGTATGGATCATTTTATGCCTTTTTAAATATCTTGCTTGAGAAAATCTTTTATTGCAGATATTACATTCAAAAGGCTTATCTCCTGTATGTGTTCTCATATGGTCTTTTATATGAACTAGTGAAGAAAACCTTTTATCACAGATATCACGTTTATGTGCCTTATCTCCTGTATATATCATTTTATGCCTTTTTAAATCTCTTGCTTGAGAAAACTCTTTATCACATATACCAGATTTATTATGTACCTTTCTTCCTGTACAACGCAATATGTGTGTAATCAAATCAGATTTACTATAATGTATCTCTTCACAATTGTCACAAATAAACCTTTTTTTTATTTGGCTGGTATGAATCGTTGAAGGTCTTGAAAGGAGTCTTTTTGAGTTAAATAATGTATCAGAATTTGATAATGTTTGCCTTAAATGCGTTGTCTCTTCTGAATTAATTTGAACAATCAGTTCCGACGAATGGCATTCGTTTTTAACTGACCCTTCCAACACATAATCGTCGTTCAAATCTTTTTCGATTTTTATTACAGTATCGGTTGTGATTATTTCTCCTTCAAATTCGCATTTGGCTCTAAGACAAAAAAAAATTATTTAAAAATGTAATATTATGTAGATTGTAATATCAACATTGATAATTATGTACATGATAATTATTAATTATTAATTATGTATATGAATAGATTTTTAGTTTTTTAAACGTATTATATTAAATGAAATCATATTTTGTCAGACATTAAATTGGTTTAGTGCATAGGTTTTAAAATTGTTTTGAAATAGTATGGCAAACATTTTAGCATATAATGATCTCATAAAAAATAATAATGACAAAATAAACACACAAGATCAGATGATAACTACAAGAAATCAACGCGAACAAATATTTATAGTTTTAATTTAATATTTATTCCATAGATCCATCCACAGCATAATGATCTAAGGGTAAAATTAAAGCCTGTTTTCCTATTTGTGATAACTGTGAACTTCAACTGAAAACAATATGACACGACACGTTCACTTTATCTTGTATATTATTCTTTACTATTCATTGTTGTGTTTGACTGTCTGAGCTTTCAGCGTAGTCTTATAGAATTACTACATTAAAATATTACTATAATACTATTTAGTATTTAGTATATATACTATTTTAATATCTTTTTTTTAGAATTCAAGGTACTTTCTTATTATGTTATGCTTGTGTGTATGACTTAAGTTATTATTTGTATAAGACATAATTAATATATGGTAGACGCACAGTGTAATACATTATAAACAATATAGAAATGCAGAATGTTTTTATTAAATAAACCATAATCTTATCAAGCTTTTTCCATAATGTCACTTAATTGTACATACTACAAAAAAGATTTAGCTTAAATAATAATATTATTATGGTTATGCTTTCCAATTTCCACTGATTAAGTATATTTAGTCTCCAAATATCTATAACTTTTAAGTATACGGTATATCGGCATAAAATAAAATTTGCCCAAGTTACGCCCATGCTTAGAGTTGATATACTATGTACCACGACGCTTACTAGACTCTGAGGTCGTGTTTTGAAAGTACTTTGGGAAGCGTGAGGCCTACCGGGCTACGCTTCGCCAGTTAATACTGACTTAGGGGTCAGAAGGATCGAGAACACGAGGTTCGGTCCCTAGCACAAACAACGACAATAATTGTAGGGGTCGGAGCGCAAAAGTGCGACGACGTAGGTAATTTATTTCAACTCAACTAAACAACTTATAATACAAGTACGCGGTTGCGTTCGTAAGAGAACGAAGAACAACAACGCGAATATAATAAAACAAATAACGATGCGCGGGAGCACGACGGCGTTCGACGAGAACGACGAAGGAAAAAACAACTTACGGATCGCGACAATAAAACAAGAGCGAAGGACGGTGCGAGTAGCGCGTGCAAGAGCGGTTGCGAAAGAAAACGGGCTGCGAGACTGCGAGAGCCGCAGCGGCTACGTGCCGGCGGTGCGGTAGACCGACGGCACGGAGAGGGGGAGACGCGAACGTGGTCGACTCCCGCAAGGAACATATAAAATAAAACACAGCTGACTCTCGGCTGGGAACGCGACAATGTTCCCGCCGAGAGAGTGGTGATACCGCGCAGTATCACCACAGTACTAATAAAAATAGAAAATTAATTTGAATAGTAATAACTAATAATAGAGTATATTTCACATATTCAGTGCAAGGTATAACACACATACGCTCACACCATTTACATGCCTCTTATAATATTTTCCTAACGGACCGGTCTCAGAATATACCTATACATATATTTCTAGTATATACCTACATCATAACAATAATAATAATTAACGTAAAGTAATGATAATACAATATGCCAACAATATACCAACGAATATATATCAAAAGATACAATAATAATTAACAATACCAGACACATTGTCCAGGAACGTTTATATCGCCACTCGTCCAACGTCGACCATTGACCAATATCGTGATTCGACTAAATTACGTCGATCTCGTAACACAATAAGAAATGCGCTTGGGCACACCACGCTACCATACACATGTTGTGCGGAATATAATATACTCGCGCTATATACTAATATAAGTATAAGGTAGGTAATTGTAAGTTACTTCGATTCAGCATATCTGACGCACCCATATATTTCGTATTAGCAACACGAAAGTGTGAGCATATGAGCAATAATTTAATAAAAAGTGCAATAAGTTTTGCTAAAATATTTAATATTAACCCAGAAGATTTTAACAGACACCATCGAAGAAGATTGAAGCCCAAAAAGATATACTCGAATGCTAGTACAGTGAACAATCAATATAAAAACAAAATGGAATTAAAAAAAAGTATTTGATACATTAATAAATTTGTCTTCTGAACATTTAAAAAATTGTATGTTGTTCATAGAACCACTTGTGAACATTTTTAAGGTTCCATGGGAAAACAATCTTTCAATAGATGATTTGAAGAAAGCTATGAAAATATTCCCTCCTGTATGTAATGAATCTAATATTTGTGAATATGATGGAGTTATAACTTAATTAAATAGAACAACTTGAGCAACTATCAGCACTACATATTAAATATTAGCAGGGGATATAAATGACTCAACTTAATCGTGCAATTATTTGAATATAACAACTACCCAAAAATTAATTCCATATATAAATAATTATACTCATGTCATAGAAAAAAAAATAATAGACTTGAATAGATCATGTCTTTAAAAAAAATATTTATATTGCAAATGTGCGATCTTATATAATACTGCAATGTAAAATCACAGATCATTCAGATAATTAAGGCACTATTGTATCTTTCAGTATACAAACCAATTACAATCCAAATCTAACACACACGCGACATAGGATTTTAGACTGGTTCTTTGTCAAACATACCAATTGATCTAATGAAGCATAAGAGTTCTAAAAACAGATTTGAATTTTTCTCCAAGTCTACTTGAAATCGATATTTCCAGATTTTTAATTTTTTGATTATAACTTCTCCAAAAATTAAAATACAACAATTTTTAAATACTTTTTTATAATTCGGCATTTTACGAATTTGGAGGATAAGTCTATAGCGTTTCGTTTAAACTTACCCATTTCTAGAGATTCATTTTCATTAGTAGCTAATTCTATTTATATTCAGCCTTGTGAGGTTAGGCGTACGTTATCTGACGTCATGTTTATTTATGATCTTGTTAATAATTATATTGATTGTCCTGATTTATTAAGTAAAATTAGTTTTTGTACTCATAGTTATTCGATTAGAAACTCTTGTTTATTTTTCGTACCTTTTTATAAAAAAAAAATATGTTCAGCTTCATTTTTTCCTAGAGCTTCTTGTTATTATGTAATTCAATTTTTAATGAAGTCGATTTCTTTTTTAGGTCTCGTGAATCTTTTAAATCAAAAGCTTTAGACCTACTATCTAATTGAAATTTAATTTTTTATATATTTGTGTAAATTTTTGTTATAATTCACCTTTTTATAAAACTGTATTAATAATTTTGTATATGTATGGTTGTTCTTGATTATTATGTATTTTATCCTATGTAAAAGGGCTTGTGCATTAAACTTAATAATAAATAAATAAATAAATATCAAAAATGTGAAACAAAAACAGAAAATCACTGTTTCGAATCCCTTTAAGGATGATCCTGTAACAATAATATTAAATTCTATTTTTCAAATAGGTATTCTCTTCTCCCATTTTATTTTTTATAATTATTCCACAGATATTTTTATTGAGAATTTTGATGTATATAAATCAAAATTGGAAAAAGTAGTTTTTAAGTTATATAACTTTGTATGGCTACTAAGGATAATAATATCACTAATATGTCTATGGTAATGGAGTAAGTATTGGGGGCTTAGATGATTTGTAAATTGTTGGTAATTATAAATATAAATAATGTATAAAAATTATGGAAAATTATAAAACATATAACAGTTAAAAAAGCACATTATAAAGACTTTGCATAAATCTTTAATTTTATCTAAAATTTGAATATTACCTACTTTCTAAGTTTATTAAGATTAATTAATCTATTAGTCATCAAAACAATGATATAGATCAAACAATTAAGCCTAAATTAAAAAAAAACATACAATGGTACCTACAGCAACAACAAAAATAAAAACAAAAGAAACAGATAAAACCATATTATAACCATGTAATATAACTTTTGATAGATGTAATTTATCAATTGGTTACATAACTAAGTCTGCTTCAGGGCCAGACTGGAGGACAGTGGGCCGCTGTCTTTGCTGGGTTTTGGACCGGTGTATTGTTAGTGCAATTATATCGGTAGGTACATGAGTAAATATTAAAATATGGTAATGCGACATTATGGAATTTTAATATATTAATATGAGACATAGCAACATAGTCATTTGCCATAGGGTATATTAGTATATATAAGTGTAGATGTGTAGTAATTACGTCTTATTAGTTATAATAAATCAATATTGTCTTAACCGTCGTTAATGATAATTGATAAGTGATAACACATTTCTTGCGAAAAATAAACATATAGGTTTGCTAAGAATAGATAAACGTTGTGTTTTTATACGTTCATATTATTATCAGATATGATAATCCTACGATAGTACATTACTACATATTTAGAACGGTAACAGCACAATTATAAAGAAGTAAATAACGTTATTTTTAAATAAATTTAACTTTAAGATTCTTAATAATCGTGGGTACTAGTATTCATTGCCAGCCAATTTCGTTATCAAAATATGATGTGAATAGATTTCCTTGTGTTTTTGTTTAAACATTAGTAGTTAAATACTTAAAAGTTCACATAAATTCATATCATATTGATCATAATCATAATTCATAATACAAAAAAGCTCGACTGAAACGGAATGCCGATTTACAAGCTGACGAAAACAACCCAAAACAGCTAAGATTATGTTTTCCATTCACATCAAATAACATTTTAGTATAACCGGTAAGTATTATTAATTACAAATTAATTATGAAAAATCGGTTACCTTCCTCATTGAACCAAGAACGATTAGAGGCCTTAGATGATGAAGTCGGCAGAAAAACAAGTTTTGGAAAAGGTTGATTTCCAAGATGTCTTGGAAATCATAAAAAATTCTTCATCGCATTTATTAAAAACTTTTATCTTGACATTTTATACTTATTAGAACAAATTAATTATATTTATTGTTTTTTTTATTTAGTATATGTAAACATAAATCAAGATAATGGAGGTAACTAAAGTATTAACTATAGTGACAATGTCATACTTTAAATATTAAATTTCTATTACAGATGCTTTTAAAATTCAATTGGTAGTTTTATTTGAATAAACAATTAACAGAATGAAAATTGTCCTTTTGTACACTTAATTATAATTTTTACTTAACACATATTATACTATAAAGAACTACAATGACACAAAGTACAATAATGTATAAAGAACCAACCTAAATAGTAAATATAAAAAAACTTTGACATATCTTTGTATATAAACACTGTTTTGTTTGCAAATTATTTCATTGACTTACTATTTTTAAAAAAAGTAACTTCTAACTCAATAAATTTATTTATTTTATATGATTTGCAGTTACTAATCGGTCAGTATGTTTTATAGTGATATTAAGTTAATTTTTACAAACTGTTCACTACCAGACATCACAGTTTAATGTACAAAGAAACTTTGGTACCATGATCTCTTAAATAATGTTCTAACCAAATATTAACCTATGTACCTAATTAATAACTTCTGTTAGTAGTGAAAGTAGGATTCTATCATTGGAAGACTTCTATTTCTATTATATTTTCTATCAAATTAACTGTTAAGTATAGTTAAGCAATGAAGTATATACTATTCTTACCCCATTTGTAAAAATTGATTAACATCATTATGATCAGTATCATCAATAAATTCTTGTTTAACAACACTAATGAACACTTGATTGTCATATTTAATAAGTGGCTTCAGCACTCTAGAACTGTGCATTATACTGTGCATATTACTATCATACCTGAAAAAAATTGCAAAAAATTAATTATTTATTATTCAGTACTTAGTTGACAACTTTTTAAATCAGATACTACCTATGTATTAATTAAATAAATTATAAAACATTTGTTATGTTTCACTACCTAATGGCTAATAGTGTATTTGCTTACTTAGAATTTACTTCAGAATCATTTTTAGACTTTCTAAATTGTTCCATGCTGAATAATATCCAAGTTAGTTTCTCTTAATTACTGTGAACATAAACCATTACAATTATGTATATTTTAAGTCAAATTGATCATTTGATGGAGAAAGAGATTGCAGTTTAAATATTTAGTAAAAGTTATTTTTAGGTGAACAAACATTTTGGTACCAACAATTAAAAACTGAAATTAAGCGCCTGTTTTAACTACACTTTATTTTAAGTAGGTACCCAAACAATACAAATGTGTTAGGTACACTAAATATATTTTGAAAAATAATAGAAAGTCATATTGTTATTAATAGTGGGCTACATGCTTGTACTGCTCGTCACCGCTATTTCCAACTCAAACCAAAAGTAAATTTAAATTTAAAATTGTTAAGATAAATTATAATTATTATTTAGTTGTAATAGCAAATCATATATCAATAGAAAACACAAAAATATATTAATTTATTAAAATACAATATAGAGATATGAAGAACTAGGTAAGTTATTCTGATAAAGTTATATTACATTGTTTACATAAGCGTTAAATGGTGATTACCTCAATAATCGCACCAGTTGTCAATTTTCAGTGTATAATTGGATAATATTAAGGGGCGGAATTTAAACTTAGATATCGTGGAGAATTTTTAAATCCGGTGGTTGTGGTTATATACTCAATGCCGGCCCTTCGTAAGCGTTGAGTTAAGTAGGTACCTAGGTATTTAATTTTTTTTTCATGCTTCCTATTAACCGTTGAAAAAAGATATATAGGTAGGTATTTATTAAAATATACAAAATACTTACTACTAACAGCCATTCAATCTGTAAATGATTTAGCTGTTAGCTAATTTAATGCTGATATTTAATTTGTTGTCTGGCTGATATTTCTAAACGTGTTTGCGGCTTTGAGCGGATCGCTAAGTTTTGTCTTTTGCCTTATAGAAACAATAGTCACGAGAACATAAATATCTGTCACTTTAGTATGTAAAAAATATTAAACAACAACTACGTAATAAATTAAAAATGGAGTGGAGACAGACAACAAAGTTGGCGTCTGGCAATCGCAACTCGTAACTCGTAAGATGCAAAACACGCAGATTTCTCTTATGTTTACATTTTCAAAACCTAACCTAACTCTTGGAGCGACAAATTCACGATTTAAGATATAAGCCAAGCCTTGTTCACACTACACCCGTGTCG